>NC_092251.1:3675000-3715000 GCF_036320965.1 Panulirus ornatus | reverse complement strand
AAATCCAGCCACAGAGGAGAACGTTCATGTTATAAAAAATCTCCATAAGAGGGTGCTTTTGGGGTCAAACAATGATAATGAAGATGACAACGGTTCATGGGAGGTGACGGGAAGGACAGATAACAAGACACCTGACGACTCATAACATGGTTATCTACTGGAGGACAGTACAAGTGAAGGAAAGATAACAGGACCTAGTGTTCAATGACTAGGTTATCCCCCGGAGGACAGTACATGAGAAGGACAAGTAACAGGAGACCTCGTGTTCCATGACTAGGGTACCTACTGGAGAAGGACAGGAGAACGTGATGATCCATGACGAGGTTAATTACTAGAGGACAGTCGAAGTATCCTGAGGCTATCTGTGTGTTACACAAGATAGTACAGCAGAAACTGGAGTTAGAACTAGGACAGCAAAGGTAGTTAGAACTAGGGCAGCAAAGGTAGTTAGCACTAGGACAGAAAAGTTATCAGAGCTTGGTGAATAATAGTAATTCGAGCTAGGAAAGCTAAAGCAGTTAGAGTGTGGTGAATAAAGATGGTTAGAACAAAGAAAACAAAGGTAGTTAGAACTAAGAGAACAAAGGTAGCTAAGAGCTCAAAGAACAAAAATAATTAAGTCTAAGAGAACAAAGGTAGGTAGAGCTAGAAGAATAAAGGTAGTTAGGCCTAGGAGAACAGAGGCACGGTAATTAGAGCGAGACGAACAGAGGCAGACAGTGCTAGGAAAACAAAGACGCTGTAGTTAGAGCTAGGAAAACCAAGAAGCGGTAGGTAGAGCTAGGATAACAAAGGTAAATAGAGCAGGATGAAGAAAGGTACTTCAGGAACAAATCATAGCCAGGTAAACACGCATAGCTATATCTAGGTTTAAAGGATAGCCTTATAAGAAGGGGAGAAGATGTAACTGCAAATGAAGGATAGATAGCCAGTTTGCTTGAACGAAGTCAGACATAGGCGAGAAAGACAGAGGTAGTTTTGGTTATGTGCACAGAGGAAGTCATTATTAGGTGAACAGAGGTGATTACAATTAGGTAAGGAGTCAACAGAAGTCGTCCTAGTTATGTAAATGGAGGTATAATTAAGTAAACATAAGTGGTTAGGGTTACTTAAACAAAGAACCTGGTGTGTGTGTGTGTGTGTGTGTGTGTGTGTGTGTGTGTGTGTGTCTGAAAGTCCCCACTTGTTGCAGAGTCCCCCATCTGTCTCAGTCAGTCCTACATCTGTGCCACAAAGTCCCCAACCTCTGCCAAGACAACCTCCTAACGTTTGTCAAGAGAGTTCCACGTAGAGGGTCCCCCTTCCTCTACCTGTACAACGAAGTCCCCACTCAAACCAATGCAATAAAATTCCCCCACACTGTGCCAGAAAGTCCCCACTTCACCTGCGTCAGACGGGTTCCCAAGACCCAAAAAGTTATGAGCAGATCCCGTAGATATTGTTATCTAAGCAGACACAAGGAGGCGCTGTCCCTCCCTCTGCTCAGAGGAATGGAATCTAAGAGGCCTTCAAGGCTTCCTGACACTATATGTGTGTCGCCAAGGGCTCCTGCCATCCTTCAAGGATACCCTAACATAATCCCTCAGGCCTAGTAATGCTTCTTGACTCCTAAAGAGATGTCCCAACACGGCAACATCAACAGAACTACAAGGAAAAGACTTTTCTCTGGTTTAGGAAAAAACAAACAAATAAAGTGAATGTATGATTTCAAAACTCTCTCTCTCTCTCTCTCTCTCTCTCTCTCTCTCTCTCTCTCTCTCTCTCTCTCTGCCGCCCTGGTGCTAGTGCAGACTCTTTCTCTAGGAAAAGAAAAGAATCTCTACTGGCTGCATATCATACCAAATGCCAATATATACATATCAACGAAAACTTTGATCGATTTTAGATTTGAAGGCTCTACATGCACACACATGCATTGAACGAGTGTATATATACAGCACTTTAACTGTGCTGTTTAACAACGCAAACCGTAGTGCTGAGCCAGTCAAATTATACGTCCTTATCGACTTGCGATTGACGTGGTGATCCCACTGGACTACAATTTCCTGACAATTCCAGCCCATGAAAAAGACAAATCTGATTTTAGTGGAATAAGCCAAAACAGTTTCTTGGTCTGCTAAGACGTTTCACCGATAGGTTTGGGAATATCTTTATTGTGCCCTGTAAAGATGAAGTGGGATCAGAAATTCTAATCTTAAGATTGTAAAGAAAAGAAAAAGAGAAGATGAGGAAGAAAGATGAAGAAAAAATGTCGAGGAATATAAGTTTCCTAATATACAAGGCAGAGAGAGAGAGAGAGAGAGAGAGAGAGAGAGAGAGAGAGAGAGAGAGAGAGAGAGAGAGAGAGAGAGAGAGAGAGAGAGTAATCACATTCAGGACTTAGTATGTTCCACGCTCGAGTTCTTTATCTTGCAATACAGTACTCCACTCCCATATTAGTTGGGGGGGGGGGGGGGGATGGGTGACCACTTTCAGTATTCCACACTGGTCAGGCTCTCCTTGGATATGCATTACTTCGACTCTGTTAGCGTGTGGTTGAAGTCTTTGAAAGTGTTCTAGAACCTCTGTGTCTGGTTTCTGTGAGAGCTCTTTAGTCCCATGTATGTCACGAGAAAGAATCTAGCGGTTTACCATTAAACTGATCACTTAGCGGCTGCTCTCAAGTGGGTATTTCACCTTCATGATCAATCTAGCGAGGTGACTGAGGACGATGTTGATTCTCCAGCTTACATACGATGATTCTAGAGGTCGTGTGAAATTTTACCTTAAGAATCAGTCTCGAATTAGTTACACGCAGGAGTCACACCTTCCTAACAGAAACTAGTAAAGTCCATTTTGATAAAATGCGTATTATTCATAGGAATTTCATCTGAATTAAAGACAAAACATATAAGGCACCCAGGGGATGAATAATTTACGTTAAAGTATCAATCCCATAAGAATAGCAATAACTCTACAGATACATGACAACTTTAGATGTTAGAGATAACCACAGCAATCCACCATTATAATCTTTCATCTGGAGGAGACAATGAGAGACTACAGTCCTGTGGGAGACACTGAGAGTATAGTTCGACATCAATCAAGTCTTCTAGTGAACCACTGAAAAATGACATGCTTTTTAAAGCAGTTAACGATCAATTGGCTCATTACGGAAGAAAGGCATCAAAACTCCTGCAGTAAACCGGGCACAAAAAAGTATCAAATTAAGGAAATGAACGTCGAAAAGATGTAAAGATAATTATTCCCGATGACCTAACCTCCAGAGAAGAAAACAAAATAACTGTTGACCCCTCGCTGATGATATCAGGGTGGATGTTGCGAACCGTCATTGACGAGACAAGCGAAATCGGTGACGACTCTCGTCAAAGACAGACCAGGACAGTATTGTATGCTAACGTCACGACTCCAGGCGGGAGGAACAACTTGCATCGATTATCTGAAATCATAAGGAGTGAGAACAGCTGATACCACCCAGGTGTCATGTAATATGCACTTGAAAATCCTGGTGGACATGGCTCCAACCTACACTGAAAGAAATGGCTCTTTACAGTGGCAATACAAACCACCTGGGGGCCTAAACTGTTTACAACTTAGCCCTAGGAATGGCTGTGAGTTCCTAGATCAAGCAGTAGGCATAGACGACCTCCGAAATCACCATCAAGGAAACTTTTGAAGTCAGTGGAAAGTATATACACATGATTGGTAAGGTCCAAGGCCGAGCTGAGAGCAGAAGACCTCCCAAACCAACCTAAGGTACGTATACCTAAGACAAAGTAAAGTCCCAGACCGAGCTTTAGGGGCATAAGAACCCCAAAATCATCGCAAGGAATACGTAAGGTAAGATAGGTAATCATTAAGTTATACTGGTTACATCGTCCTCCACGCCGCGACTTTACATACCCTCACTAAACAGTGGAATAAAAAAATACAACTTATGGTCACAAACTAAACCATGGAAGCAGGATACAGTGATGTATTTTAGATATAACGTACAATAAGTTACTAGACTCCCTAATATTACATTCACCCTAATGATAGTAAGCCCAAGTTTCGGTGCTTAAAGAACAAATCTCTCTGCAACATGTCGACGAGACTGCTAAGTAATTTAGCATGAGATAAATGGTTCCAAACGTACTTGTCGGTCAGTTTCGTGGGGCATAGGACGAGTGACAGCGGTTTTGAATGACACAACGTCTTGTGTTCCACGTTCGTTTGTTGGGAGACCTTTTGGAAGAAAGGCCAAACACTAGCTCTGTTATTTCTAAAAATGTCTGCATCACGGGGTCCTATTTTTACCCAATTACGTTGTATTATCGTCAAATCAACCATCTAATACTTATGTTTATCTTCCTCTCCTCTTTCTTTGTTTGTCATTCCCTCACTCGCACACTCTCCTCAACCTTCCTCTACTCGCACACTCTCAATTCATCAGCTTCAACACGTCGTCAACTATCTCTATTCTTAATCACACTCTCACCTCTTTTCTCTTTTCCTTTACATCCTACTGACTATCGTCCCTATCTTCATCCCTTTACATCTCCTACGCTGTCCTTCACTCTCTCTCTCTCTCTCTCTCTCTCTCTCTCTCTCTCTCTCTCTCTCTCTCTCTCTCTCTCTCTCTCATCTTTGTACACCCATCTGAGACCAACACTTGACATTACACCAATCTCTTGTCTGACGCTCGTGTAAAAGTGAAGTCTAGACTCAGCTGCAAGACAACGAACATACTAAAAAATGCCGAGCTACTGAATAGTTCACGTAAAACAGATATCTGAGCCACTTCCCGAGGCTGTAAGGCGTCGCCCGGTGTGATTATTTGAGTGAAACATTTCTTTTCATCGAACAGGTAAACATGAACGCATGAACAACAAAATAAAAACACTGAAATTATTACATATCAAACCGTGAACTGTTCTAATTTTGTTGTCTATAATAGTGCATGTGTCTGTGTAGCATCGAGAAATATTTGTAACACCTTTAAGTGACATTTTTCTTAGGACGATTCTGTGATGGAGAGATGTATGCGTTGAGAAGGAAACGTCTTTTTACCGAGGGTTTATATATGGATGATATAAGGTGTGTTTGCCGAGTCTGGGAATGGCAGACCCGTAGAGTTATGCATCAACAAACATTCTTAAAAATGTTTACGTATTGATTCGGCACCTATAGTTTAACGTCTTAAACTTTTCGGTATAAATCAAGCATACGAGGTTTTGCTACGAATTTCATTGCATTCACCAAATAGAGCGACGAGAAAATCAAAAGCATTATTGTTGTGTCTGTAATTATTACTTGTGTCATTGGTACGTAATGGTTGGTCGTTCTCTTACCTTTTCGGTTGTTAGGGCGGGGCGAAGCAGGATATTAAACCCAAGGCAGCGCGTTAAGATCTTGCTGGAACAATGGAGGGATCACAGACACATGTCACTCCAGTTTTCTGGACGCGGTTGGTTCCCTCAAGCTACACCACAGCTGAACCTGTTCCCCAACCTCAGCTATATTTCCAGGTGGTGGCGGTGGCCGTCCACCGACCTCCGACGTCACTTAATCAGCTTGTTTACTGCCTTAACTACACTTAAAGTTATCACAAATACATTTCTCTAGTTTTAAGATTTCTCATTCTGAAGTACACACACACACACTCTCTCTCTCTGGCGTCTAACTTCCACGTGTCAATAATATCATATCTACGTTTTTGTTTCCATCGTGTGATAAGATCTGTGACTCCTGTATATAACTACGTCTCACTGAGGGTCTGGATGTGTCCCGTTGCGACACACGGGGCGAGAAGACTGTCGAACACCAGCTCGCTCGCAGGACACAAGAGCGGGTCGCGGAAGAGGTCGGAGGGCGAGCTAGGGTCTGGAGCGTCGTGGTTCGCATCCAACCATCGCCGCGGTCAGAGGCACACTGAGGTGGGGGGGCGGGGTTTGTGGCCGGGCGGGCACAGCGCAGCAACCTCGCGGCAACAGAATCACTCTTCACCACCACCACCACCACCTCCACCACCGCCGCCGCCACCACCACCACCACCACTACCACGGACGACGTCGAGTGAGGAAGAGTTCGTCCTCCTCTGCCTGCTGCTCCCTTTTACCCGTGGTGCCCAGGGCCCGTCCAGCCTTCCTACTGCACCGTCATGTCTCCATCTCTATACTGATGGGTAGGGAAGAGCCTTCTGCATTATCATCCTGTCTCCATCCATGCTGGAGGGTAAGGAGGAGCCTTCTACTCTGCTATCCTGTCTCCATCTATAGCAGCAGGTGGGGAGGAACCTTCTGCTTTACCATCACGACTCCATCTTTACTGGAGGGTAGGGAGGAGCCTTCTGCTCTATCATACTGTATCCATCTATAGTGGCTGGAGGGTAGGAGCCTTCTGCTTTACCATCTTGTCTCAGTTTACAGTGGAGTGCGGGAAGGAACGTTTTGCTTTACTATCCTTGCTCTATGTATAGTGGCGGATGGGAGAGAACTTTCTGCTCTACTATCCCGTCATTACTTCTAGCGGTGGGTGGGAAGGAGCCTTCTGCTTCTCCGTCTTGTCTCCTTCTTTCATGTCGGGCTGGGAGGAGCCTTTTACTTTACTGTCCTGGGTGGGGAGGAGTCTCCAGCTTTATTATCCTGCCTCTACCTAAAATAGTGGGTCGTAAGGAACCTTCTGCTTTACTATTCCATCTCCATCTATGTTAGCGGATGGAGAAGAGCCTTGTTCTTTACCATCCAGTCTCCATCTGTAGTGTTGGAATGGGAGGAGTATTTCTCCATCTGTATAGACTAAGAACTCAGTAAAACACCAGTCTCCTCCAGCAGATAATCTTGTCCCAGACCATGAGCTAGCTTCTCTTATCTTTCTCTCTCTTGAACTCCCATGCCCGGCGCCGTTTCGTTAATTGTCCTTGGCCTCATTTCCCCCCCATTCTGCCCTCCGCCCGTCACGTCAAAGTGTTGGAGTGCTGGAGGAAGGAGCAAGGGGTAGGAGAAGCCTGGGCAAGGAAGCAGGGAGGGAGGCAGCATCTGGCGAGCCCCGACAACACACACACACACACACACATACACACACACACGCCCGTTAAGGTCATGGCGCAGAGCGCGTCGGTCCGGTGGCTGGCCAGGTATGATAATGGTCCCGCCACGGAGGAGCCCTGACCTCCACCCCTCCCACCTCCCTACCTTCTTCCCTCCCTCCCTTTCCTACCTCCCGATCCATCCACCCACTTCCATTCACTCACACACACACACACACACACACACACACACACACACGTTCTTTACCGTATATATGACAATACAACTCAACCTTTAAGGAAATCGATAGAATATGATAAAAACTGTAATATACAAATTCGTAGCCAATATGGAGGACAAATTCTCAGCGCTGACGGTCGTGGAAACCAGGGAGATACGCTGGAAAATGGGACTTCCAGTAACTGGGGAAGAACAGTTTACTGCCCCGAGAGTAACGAGAGACGGGAAGGCCGATGATTAAGGAGAAATAAAGAGGCCCTTAAACCCTTTTGAAGACAATGTTATACGACCCTTGGGTGCGGCAGTACGGCCCTTGAGCACGGCAGTCAGCTCCTTGAGCACGGGAGCACAAACCCAGAGCACGGTAGCGCTACCTCCGGGAAAGAAGTGGTCAAGTTAAAGACCAGGCGATCATTCCGACGAGTCGTAGTGTCGCCCTCAAAGGTCGTACTGTCATACTTACAGAATTCAGAAGAACTGACCTCGGAACTAACATAGGAAGTCAATATCTCGAGACAGATTTCAACCTTACCTCATATCAGACAACGTGAAGAAGGAGAAAGAAAAGAAAGGAAAGAAGAAGGAAGAAAAAAAGCAGACAGACAGACAGACAGGCGGAAAGAAAGCTACTTCTACGTATCTAGAGCTAAATAACTTCAAAATATATCTTAATGTATCGATCTCTTCATCAAACCGTTTCTCTGTTACGGTTTCCCTTATTATATAAATCAATCTCTTACATCAAATCCAAAAGGTATTGACCAGTTGCACGAAAAAAGCAGCGCAGTAGCCCGGATTGTTGGCCGTTGCTACGGGCTGTGCTTATACTTGTATAGGTTAGGATAACGAACAGCAGTGTGAAGACATATGGGATAAACAGTTGTGGAATGAAATGATACAGCATAAATAAGTGTGGCTTAAACTCGTGTGGAATAACTTGTTGAGCCATTAATAATTATTGAAGAGACGATCAATCGATACATTTTTTGTGTGCGGAATACATTACTGCAGAATAAACTGTAAAATGAATTATTATGGATTAGCTATTTCAGGAAATTAGATATTGATGAATAGATTATTGCTGAATGAAATGTTGAGGAATGAACTTGCTGAATATACCGTTGATGAATAAACTATCAGGGAATAAACTTTTGGGTAAGAAAATGCTTTAAAATAAACCGAGAAAGAAAATTCTTAACGAATAAACTATTGCTGAATAAACTGTTTTTGACTAGACTGCTTGTTGATAAACTCATTCCAAATAAACACAAGGAATAAACTGTTACTGAATAAACAGAAAAAAGTTACCATACAAAAAATTGTTTGATAAACTATTATGGAATAAATTGTTGTTCTGTTTATTACACTTCTGCAGAATAAATCATTAGAATAAACGATCGCAGGATGAATAATTCATGAGCAAATTGCAGCGGAAGAGTTTTTTGAACTAATCAATACAGGATAAATTGCCGGGGAATTTACTCCTCTAGAATAAACTGTCGTATAATTGTGTACTATAGAGAGATCGGTGGCGAACTCTGGGGTGGACTTTTGTGGAATAAACATGTGGAATTAATTCTTCTGGAGTGAACTGTTCTATGGGCCTGATGAAGAGCGTGGAACTGAGGTGCGCTGTGAGTTAGACTGTTGTAGGGAACCACTTTAGTGAGGTGTGGGAAATTGTAAAGACTGGTGGTAGGGTGGAGAGTGCTTGGTAGGGTGGGGTGGAAAGTGCGTGGTCGGGTGGGATGGAGAGTGCGTGGCGGGTTGGGATGGAGAGCGCGTGAGGTGGGTGACGGAATGGGATCGAGAGGTGGTCGCGTCCAGACAAAGTGTTCCAGGTCAGACTGGAGTAGAGAAAGTCGAGGGCACGGGTCCCGCTCCAGGCCACCACTCAGATGCTGCTGCTGCCACCGCCACTGCCGCTGCTGCCGCCGCCACCGCCGCTGCTGCTGCCACCGCCGCTGCTGCTGCCGTAAGTATATAAATTTCCGGCTGGGCTGAGTCAAAGACACGTTACGAAGGCTCTTAACTTACTTAAACCTTACGATATACCCCTGAAAGTTCAAGGTCTTCAACCTCAATAACGCTCCTAGACACCCACCAAAACTGTTAATCATGACTGAACCATGAGATAAGTGGAGTCATAAATTTCCTTATCGCAGGTATTATGCCACCCTATGACCTGGCTCTTGCAACACGACGCGAGGAGAATAATACACACACACACACACACACACCTATATATATATATATATATATATATATATATATATATATATATATATATATATATCTGAAGGACCGACTTAGATGGCCTTTCCAGTTTTCCATGTTACATTCATGTCAACATTTGATGATCCCACCGACAACAGACACAGACAGGGAAACAGAAACATTTATTCAGGTCGTCAGTATTGCAGGACACCCGTCTCCGCCAGGAGTTCTGCTTCCCTCACGCGGCGTCTGATCCACCGATCGCTCGGAATAAGCTGGTCAGCTTCCCCACTGTTGTGGTCTGAGTCATGGAACACCCGATGTGTGACATGTCTTTGAAGTTGAGTTTGTCCGCTCGTTCCTCGGCGCGTCCATCGTCCAACTATATTCAGCAGCAATGCGATGTCCAGCCTGGCCCAGCCCACCTCCCTCCCACACACACACAAGTTCCTGACTTCTGTGACTCTGTATCGGTCGTGTGCCTTCGACTGTTAGGTTCTTAGAGACGCTGGTGCTCTGAGCAGTGCAGACATCACACGTCTCTACCATTAGGACTCCTTCGTAATACTGACTTCCTGACGAATTCTGGAGATGATCTTAATTCAACGTTAGTTACATTTTCTCATGAAATACAGTCCATGTTTTTGAAGATGTGAACAAACGGGGATGGATTACTCTTGGCAATCACTTTCTGTATCAGCATGAATGTATTTCCGACACCAAACACTTCTTGACCCTCCCTTTTTCTTGAAGTTCTGTGATCGCTTTTAGATTCAGCGTTCCGTAAACTGATCTCAAACGCCTCACCATCATTGCGGGGGTGACTCAAAATCAGCGTTTCTGGTAAATCGTTGTCACACAGATCCTCCTCTTCTTTCTCACTAACGTAAAAAGATGACCCATCCTTTACCCACCCCCTACTACCCAAGCGTTTACTGGTTACATATCAGTATATCTTAGTTCAGGACGGGGGAAACAAAGTTGTCGGTACTTTCCTGTTAGCCTCAGCAGTTTTAAAACACTCTGAAATGGACTCTGAGCCTCCGAGAAGATTCTTTTCGTCTTTAAAGAATGTCTTTTCGTCACTTAAATTCATCTTAAACTTGCCAAGACAGAGTGAGTCACTCCGATCTTTCACTACTTATGCCAGTTTCTTGTTTCATAAACCAGTCTATATGATGTTCCATAAGATGTTAACTTTTGTGCTTAGTTCTTTTCAGTTTTCATTTCTTCCATTATGATATTCATTTCCTCCTAAATACGCATCAGGCTTTCTTTTCAACATTCTCTCCCACCGATTTTTGTTCAGTGTTCTAGTCTCCAAAGCGTATATCTTTACATTTGTGCAAGTTAAATTTCATTCTGCCATTTGTCTGACCACTCTTCTAATTTGTTAAGATCTCTCTGAATTATTTCAAAGACTTGTCCATTTATAGCATTACCTTTCTAGATTTGCATCCTTCGCAGATGAGGCGACCTAATACATGAAATCCAATTCTAGATCAGTTAAGTATATTTTGAAAAGAATGGGGCCATGGAAGGATTCCTGCGGCACACCTCTTGTCACTCTCAACCAGTTTAAGGCTTCGCCATTTAAAATTCCAAGTTGCTTTCTAAGGGTGAGCCAGTTGCTCGCCCATGTGATCTTGATTTATTGATTAATCTATAGTGTGATACTTTAACGAATGTCTTTTAAAAGTCTATGTATATTACGTCAATGGGTACTTTTCAGTCCCAGTTGTCCTAAGTAATATTGAAAAATTATTGCAAATCTTAGACAACATCTTTGGCTACGGAAGTTATGATGGTGGCAGTTCGATATTATTGCATGAACTAGAAATGTCAAAATTTTATTTTATTAACTAATTCCATCGTATCACGCAGAACTGATGAGGGTTAAAGCTGAGCTAAAGCAACCCTAGCTTGCAGGATTAAGCACCTCCCAGAGTCTCATAGAGCGACAAAGACAAAACAATATTCTGTAGTCTACTGTGTATAAATTTATTCTCTCGTGCAACAGTTACTGTATCTAGAGAAATAAATCCAGTTCCAAGGCTACCAGAATCTCTTCCACTTCCAACAGATGTCAATCTGAAAACAATTCCACTCTTGTGGTTGAGAGATATCTCCAGAAATAAATCCATCTCTCTCTCTCTCTCTCTCTCTCTCTCTCTCTCTCTCTCTCTCTCTCTCTCTCTCAAACTTCCTTGCCTACCCCACACACACACACACACACACACACACACACACACACACACACACACACACACACACAAACACACACGCAAAAATAGAGAGAACTTTTTCTCACTTGCTTCAGTTGGTCAAGTACAGAGGAAAAGTCCTAGCTTTGGTCTTTCACACAAGGTCACCCGCTCCGTGTTGCAGTGACTGGAGAGAGAGAGAGAGAGAGAGAGAGAGAGAGAGAGAGAGAGAGAGAGAGAGAGAGAGAGAGAGAGAGAGAGAGAGAGAGAGACTCACTCCTCGGCTTATAAAATAACTCTACCCGAACTTCATGAAGACTTACTTTTTTTCATCAAACTGAACCTTCCCTATGAGCTCACCTGATGCCACTGCTTCCAATTAAATCCTCAATGAACAGATGGAACTGTATAAATCTTTCTGGCCCGAACGATAGTGCGAGAAATCAATCGTTCTTTTCAAAACAACAACGGCAACTGACGGAAAGGAGTAAAAAGGGGAGAAAGTTTTTGGGGAAATTGAATAAATTTCTTCCTATTGGAGAGGAAAAAAGGGAAATTTATTGATATCAAAATTGCAGAAAGGTAATAAGATCCTCGTGTAAAATAGTGTGTGTAAGTGTGTGTGTAACTGTGTGTGTGTGTGTTTGTGTGTGTTTGTGTGTGTGTGTGTGTGTGTGTGAGAGAGAGAGAGAGAGAGAGAGAGAGAGAGAGAGAGAGAGAGAGAGAGAGAGAGAGAGAGAGAGAGAGAGAGAGAGAGAGAGCGAGAGAGAGAGTACATGCAGATTGGATTAGACTGTGGAACGCAGAGAGACGAGTGGGACGTCAAGTCAGACAGAAAAACACACTAAAAAAGAAACAGAGACTCATTCAAACCACAGACACACTCCACCGGAAACACACAACTGTACACAGAAGCACCAACACTTTCCCCTCGACACATACAAACGACAGCCAGAACACACTCGACGTCCGCACCCACCTACCCCATTCTCCCAACGCACACACACACACACACACACACACACGCACACACACACACGCACACACACACACACGCACACACGCACACACTCCCATCTTAACGCCACCACAGACAGAACCAACAGATATGCAAAGGTAAGCTTCCGAAATAAACTCAGGAGTTCCCGGAAGTCTTTAATTATGGCCTAACAGAAGACACCCGGGCTGGCCAATTACCTTGCCATAGCCACTTCCGAGACGGAAAACAGGAAATTTCGTCTGGGATATGAGGGTCAAATCTAAGGAAAAGTGGGCTGAAAACAGGGCGAAATTGGTGAAAGTCAGGTAAATCAAACGGAAAATAGGCGAAAAATGTTCATAACTCTAAAATCAAAAATAGGAAACAAAAAGCGGGAAAAAATAGAAGTTACGATTTTGAATCAGGATGAAAGGAAGGTATAAAAAAAAACAAGAAATCAAGGAATTTCGTCTCGACTTTGAGGTTTAAAACTGAGTGTAATAGAGCTGGAAATAGGAAGAAATTGGCTTTAGTTTGGAATAGACTCAAAATAGGAAAACATGAGACAGAAAAAGATGAATCAGGTCGAAAGAAAGATATAACGTCAAAACACACCCTATGACAAACACTATAGAACTTAAAATGTACAGATGGAAGCTGCAAATAAAATATGAACAAAGACATGGAATTGATAAATCAATTACTGGATTGGGAAACAGAGAATTATGACCTGAAATCAGTAAAACAGAGCTGATGTATGTAAAATCCTAAGAATTTGGAAAATAACTGAAATAGGCAAAACATAACTGAAGTACGTAAAGTTTCTCCTATCTAAAACTGGGTTGAAATTCGGAGAAAAATAGGCAAAAAAGGGTCAAGATGAGGTTATGTAGGGAAGAGGACTTAAGGGTGGTTGGGCCGGCCTACACTGCGGATTTTGAGGAACAATCAAATTACCTCTAGGTTGTCAGAGGGTGAGGAAAAAAAAATGATAAAAAAAAATACGGGTTACCTCAGAGAGAGAGAGAGAGAGAGAGAGAGAGAGAGAGAGAGAGAGAGAGAGAGAGAGAGAGAGAGAGAGAGAGAGAGAGAGAGAGAGAGAGAGAGAGAGAGAGAGAGAGAGAGAGAGAGAGAGAGAGAGAGAGAGAGAGAGAGAGAGAGAGAGAGAGAGATTCAAAATGAAGATAATCAAGAAACGTGATTTTACCCTCTTTTTTTTTCATTCCTTGGACCTAAACACATGGAACGTACAGTCTACTGTCAATACAATGACTTGGGGGCGTCATTGCCTTTTACCACAGGGGGAGAACTGGGTGATGATAATCGGGGCTTATTTTCTATTTCAACTTCATTAGGCGACGGAAGGCTTTTGTTTCCCCTGGCCTTCAATGCTCACGGGCAGTTGCCTGAAATAATCGGGAGCCATACTGAGATTACTTTTAGTTATCTTGCTTTATGTCGCCTATCTTTCATATGTACATATTTCTATAATTCGGATCGATAAGGATCGTTTCATTCTGTGAGCCTGTTGTCTAACTACAACCTCCTACTCGATCAGTTCTTATCTACGCCTCCCGACCAACGCTGACCAGAATTACCAACTAATCGTACTTACACTTCCCGACTAGACCTATCTACATTTACTTACAAGTTCATCCTACTCCCTACGACCAACGCTACCCACACCTTCACGTGTCACAACACAACGTTACGAGGGAATCCCCATGCACCCACCTCCTATTCCTTGCCCTAAGATCAGGACGGTGTGAAAATAATGAGGTCTGCCCCACACAATGGAGGCAAACAGGAGGAGGTAGCAACAGAGAAAACAGAAAGAAAGGTGAAGAGAAAGAAAGCGAAAAGAAAACCAAGAGCAAGACAGAACAAGGGAAAAAATAGAAATGGTGTCATGGTGAGATTCTCACAACAGCGTCGTCAGACTGCTACAACAAGAGGACCTCAACAAGACTACAACAACAATGCCTTGAGACTTTTACAACAACAGTGTTGTAAGACTGCCGCAACAGTACTTTGAGACTAATACAACAATAGTGCTTTAAGACTACCATAACAATAGCGGCTTCAGACTACAACAACAACAGTGTCTGAAGACTACTACAACAACAGTGTCAACAAGAGTGTTTTAAGACTACCATAACAACAATATCTTAAAAGTACTGCAACAGGGTCTCAGGACTTCTACAACAAAGTGTTCAAAACAATAACAACAATGCCTTGAGATTGCTACAAGAACAGTCTTAAAACTACTGCAACTGAAGTGTCTTGAGCCGTCTACAGCAACAGTGTCTTGAGCCGTTTACAACAATTCTCTGTAAGACTTATGTAACTTTGTCTTTAAAACTACAACAGTGCACTGAGACATACAAAGATTGGCTCTCCAAACGAGCAATAAGAAAATGCATAGTCATCGTAGCTTAAGCGTGTGTGCAACAGCTCTACTTTCCTTGCAACAATAGAGATGTAAACGAATGATAATAGAGTCGAGTTAATTACGTGGTTTTGATAAGAATAAAAGGACTTTAGTATTAGCATACGCTGTGTGAATAGCTTACTCAGAGGGTTTTTACTGAGGAATGAGAATATAAGATGATTACATAGATTATTAAAGACTTAAAGATGAAGGAAGAGCGAAGCATGACTGCAGCTTTACAGAGAATGAAAGAAGTCATATCCAGAAAGGAAGGAAGGTTCAGACAGCATCCACACCAAAGAATGAAGACATAAGTAGGAACAGGAGGAATTTTCACTCCGTCTCCTCTAAAGAATAAGACGGTAAGAAGGAGAAGGTCTTGCTAAGTTAATATTCTTAGCTGGTTACATATTCCAGGCGCGTGGCTCTTCTCCACCACCACCACCACCACCACCACCACCACCGCCACAGACCCTCCGCAGATTTTTGAAATCTAATACTCCATTGCGGAAGATTTTTGCCTAAGTCTGCAATCAACTAAGAAGGAAGAGATATTGCTATGAGACAGAGACAGAATCTCATCTTTGAAAAAGAGATATTCCAAAATCAACGTGTCAGGTGAGTGAATAGTTCCGCTGGCTGACGGGCGGGGGAAAGGACGACTCTCGGAGCCCTAGGAGAAGATGGGGTGCTGGCCAAGGTGAAGACGTCAGTGGGCCTCGGGATACCTGGAGATATAAAATTACGTCTCTAGCAGGAGGCAGGTGGAGAGGGAGGTCTTGGGGGGCGTTCGTCTGACCCAGAAGAAATGCCGCCTCCGTCAGGAGTCAGGAGGAATCTCCCCACATTGCGATCTCTTGGAAGACAGAGGATTACATGTTGATTAAATTTTTCCCTCCTGTATTAGAATATTCTTGTAGGAAGACTGCGGTATAAAATCCCTCGAGCGCACATCACACTCCTGCGCCTGCAAAGGAAATTCGCTGAGAGGAGGATCCAGACAAGAAAACAAGAAAGATGAGGAATAGAATATAAGAGGAACAAAACAAACGAGATAAAGAAGAGCAAGAGAAGAGAGGAGGTCAAGACAGATGAAGGACATAAAAACAAGATAATAAGGGGCAATACAACAAGTGGAGCTGGGCAAGAGGAGAGGCAAGATAAGATAAAATGAGTCAAACAGAGAAAGAAAGCCAAAGAAGCAGAGGAAAACAACCACGATATACTGAACAAGACAAAAAGAAACATTCAATACGACGACTAAAGAAGAGGAACAAAAAGGAGGAAAAAAAAAGAATAATGAAAAATGATTCAGGCTTGGTAAAGCAGAACCCCTCAGTACTAAATCTTGGCTTCATATTTTGTTCCCTATGCGCAGAGGGCTCGAGTTCTTGCTTATTTTGCATTTCTTTCTGTCTCATTGTCCCAGACAGAACCTCAGCGGCGTGATGAAATTGTCTCGTCTGGACTGCATTCGTATCTGGACCTCGACCGACCTCTTTTACAGATAACAGTCGCTCGTTATTGGAAAGAATGTCATCGGAACTTGAAGGATGGTGATACTGGACAATATCACGGTTCGAGGACGCCAGGTACAGGCCTCTTGACCCTGTCACAATAGCCTGGTGGTTTAATGCATTTACTACGACGTACAAACTCTGATGTCTGGCAGATCTGGAGCAGGCCTTTTGAATACGTCTTTGTGTTGTTATTGTAACTAATAATGGAAGTAGGAGAGTATATTATCATCAGAGAAGTTGTCTTTCATTAGAGTTTTTCTTTAGATACACTAAGTGTATTTATCCATAAGATTGAGACACTTGAATGTCGAATGTGTTATGAACACAGCCGCTTATCTTTCCACTGGAATACAAGTCAAATATTGAGAACGTTTGTACAGAGCGAGGTTGACATATCGACTATCAGGTGTATCCTAACCGTCCACTTAGACAACGGCTCGACTGATATGTATATCATAACCAACCACCTGGACTACACGTCGACTGCCAAGTATATCCTGACCATTCATCTGCGTCGTGATCGTCGGTACGCTGCTGCATATGAGTTATGAAAGTTTTCCTTGGACTGCAAGAAAAGTAACAAACTCATCTTAGTTTCTTCGAAGACTTTGTACGAAGAGAATCTCTTCGAACACTTATGACAGCTTTTTACTGGCATTTATCTCAGTTTCAAAAATTATAACAATAGAAATGAGGTTAAGGAAATTCTTGAAATGTAAATCCCACTTGAATTTTTCTCTCTTTACTCTTCCTCTAAATCAGAATTACTTCTTTGTTGCTGTCTCCGATTCTGCTGTCTTGTTCCCTTCTACTTCATCCGTCTACGCATTCCTCTTCTTCTGCATCCTTCCTCCACCTCAACCGGATCCTCCTCCTCCTTCTTCATCGTCGAGCCCTCCACTGGCGAAGGGGGAAGGTTGGACTTCCTCGAATGAGTTCCTCAAGTGGGTCGTGTTTTGATACTGAAGAAGTTGAGGAACTTTTCGTCTCTCCTCTGCGGGTCGGAGGTTGAAGGGTGGCCACTCGTCAGGATCTTCACTTCCGACAGTTGGTGGTGCCTTCATCTCCCCCTTGTGGGGCTACCTCCACCTTCCATGTTGGAGCCGCTCCTAACTCCCATGTTGGGGTGATTCTAAGTTTCTCATGAGGTGTAAGCTGCTAATCTCACATGGCGGTTCTTCTTTCTTTAGTAATGAGATATATCCTATCTTTCGTGCGTTTATGAGGTGCAACACTTTTGTGCGTGTAATTACACATTTGTACAGTAAGGAAAGGGAGTTCTACACTCGAGGGAGGGAGGTCTCATCTCTCGTAATCTATGTGTGTAATCATCTACTTGTAACTGTTCTATATGGGGATGGAGTTCTACCTTAGAGGTGACCCTCCCTTGAACTTTCGGTACAATCATACGACTTTTACAAACTTCTGTGCGCTGTCTACATTCACCATCTAATAACTCAGTTCATCCCATTTATCCACTACTCTAATACAATAAGTACTTTATTACATCTTTCCCAGTGGATTTTTCTTGATTTCATGCCATGTCATCTGACTGTTCTATCCTTGCGTCTTCTGATGAACAGTTCATTGTCTATATCATCAAGTCGGCTTAAAAGCTTTTAAGGAAGTGATCCAGTCACCCCTTGTTCTTCCACTTTCGATGGTGGACACATTTAAGGCTGTTTCATTATCACCTAGAATTACTATTCCTGTGGTACGGGGAGAAAGTTTTACACTTGCGTTGCCTTGTATCTTAACTCTGCATGATCATGTATAATGTCTTGATTGTTAAACATATACATGCACATACATTGTAGCCTAAGCCAGGTACCAATTCAGGATCATACACACCCGCACGCGAAGTACGTGTGTTCGTACATTTTTTTTTCTAATGAAATGAAGCTGGGACTATACCTCTCGTCCGACATACAGAATTTTTTCGTCCGAAATGCAACAATTTTCACCTCTGACATATAATGGGACCTTTGGTTAAAAGTAATGGCATATGGCAAACGTCACGGCTCTAGCTTTGAAAGAGTATATATATATATATATATATATATATATATATATATATATATATATATATATATATATATATATATATATATATATCACGTAAGAATTGTGATTAGTTCGATGCTCAATTCTCCGCGATGCAATAACTTTCAAATTTTTGCAGGCAGTAAATTGTTCGAGACTAGATTCTCCATCTTGTGAGGCAGAGGGTAAGGAGTTCTTGAAAGGAGTGTGAGTGTGGTCATGCAAGATGTCTAGTCTGTTAGGATGAGGATAACTCATGGCGAGGATTGCTCAAAAGGAGGATTATCCAAAAGGTATTAGGTAAGGTATAAGTAGGGTCTTCGCAAAGGGTGGGGTCATCCATCACAAAGACCAAGTAATACTGTGAATGAACTTTCATTTGAAGGTAAATTCATGTTGCCTTACATGTAAAAGAATACACTTTTTTACAATATAATAGCCTTGTCATTTCCCCTCATCATCTCTTCCACTCGTCCATATTTCACTCTAATTGTGTCAAGGATTATCAAGACAATGAGGATGATGAGGGTTTTGTCCTCTTTACCCCTGAGGGAGCTATTCATTTCTTCCTCATCTACCTTGTATTAGTCCGGTTGATCCCTATTTTTCCGGCAGTAACTGGGTCATTGTTTACTGTAAAGGGATTACAGAACTCTGACTAACAATGATGACCTAATTTGTAAGGTAGTGTTTAGCTGCGTTCCGTCTAGTGACTGAGTCTTGTAGTCTATCATCTGGAGCATGGAGACAAAACTCCCGAAACTACTTGCAAAATATCCTTTGTATGTCTTTTATTTCTGTATCGTGGCTCCGGTACTTTCAAGAGGAGTCTGAAATTTATCTCTCTTGTGGCTTCATCATATGTCACCTGGACTAAGGAAAGGTAAAATAAGAACTTTAAGACTATTACTTCAGTCTTTCGGTGCAAATCGCTAATCATGTCGTCTCTTGGTCTTCCAAACTAAAGTGTAGACTTAAAAAACGGGTCTGGATGACTATCCGTAGGTGACTGAACCTTGTGGTTTCCAGTTACGTGACTTCGGCCACAGAAAAAGAATCTTTCGTACAGCTCATCATCATCCACCCATCCCATCTCACTACCTTCTGCCTAAAGAAAACCAATGATTTTTTTTTTCTTTTTTTTCTCTCTCCTTAGCGAGTCATGTGTGCGTTTCATTCCTTCTTCCACAAATTAAACGACATTCATTCAAAAGTTTGTGAGACTTACAGGACACCCGAGCTATGGTGTCATTGGCTGTAGAGGCATTGGATGTCATCATTACAGAAGTAATCCGATAGATGGGATAGATGGGAGCAAAATGATTAATAAAAGGTGAATAGTAACAAAGAAGAGGATTAGGATGTCAGGAAATATCAGCTGAATACGAAGAGAATAATACAGCGAAAGTGGCCAAGCAAAGAAAATAGGAAAAAATATACGAAGAACGTATGAAAGAGACACAGGTGAGCGATGTGCTATAAGAAATATTAATTAAAAAAAAAGCATTTTCTTCACAAGTATCCAAAACTTGAGGTGTTTTGTGGGTCATTAGCCAAACTTACCTGCCACCGCTAAACACATCATCGGAAGATTTTTTTTTCTCTTCGTGACAGTCCCGCTTCCCCTGCACCCTCCCTACCACACACACACACACACACACACACACACACACACACACACACACACCACACACACACACACACACACATACAAACACACACACTGATCAGTACACAGTCTGGGTCTACACATAAAATTTCAGTTTGACATGTAACTTTTGTAAGTGCATATACTTCTTTGTACTATAAGGGGAGGTAATTTTACACACCAGCGACCCAATCTCTCAGACTTTCTCTACTATCATGCAACTTTTTAACCTTCTGTAAGATGTCCACATTCACAATCTCATAACTCAATTCATTCCATTCCTCTACTACTGATCTATTCTATAAGTAGTTCATTACTTGCTTTCTAACAAGTTCCTCCCTTAATCTAATTCTGTGGCCTCTAGTCTATCCAGATATCTTTCGAAGAACTGTTCATTGTCTGTCATTGAGCTGGTTTAAAAACTTAAAAGATTGCGATCAGGTCAAAACAGATTCCTGCCGCTTATCCCCTGCTAGATAATATTCATAACCTAGGCTTGTAATGGCTATGTCCTTTCCTCATTACTTTACATTTATAGGAATTGAATTTCATCAGCCATGTATCAAGCCTAATTTCGAGTCTGAGCGGGTCCTCTGGCAACTTGAGAGAGAGAGAGAGAGAGAGAGAGAGAGAGAGAGAGAGAGAGATATTACATATCTGATATCCTATTTGTAGATGGTGGATTTGGGTTGTTTTACACTGTCAGTAACGAATCTCATATCATGAAACCTGTCATCTTCCATTGGAATTTAAGGAGTGTTCCTAGTTTTGCTAATCATTTCACCTGGAAACACAATAATCTCTTCGGATAAGGAGGGTATGATTTCTTGAAGGTGAAAACTTTAGACAAACAGTACATGTTATCATTTTTAACACGGCACAGTCAGTGTGAGGATATCTGATCTTAGTGTTTGATTAAACTTAACCCGAAGGACAGAACTGGATCATGTGTCCGGACAAAATACCCTCTTACAGAGTCTAAAAACCAACCTGTGTGAAAAGAAAAAAAAAAAAAATATCCCAGAGAACAGAACTTGGTTTCTATAAATATATTCCATTCCATTACCATCCAATTCTTTAAAGGACAAAGACGCTACACTCCCAGACGAAGGTAGCCCCGCTAATCCTTTTAAATCAAATGTCAATACAAACAAGAACTCGATTGTTTAAACGCTGTTTCAAAGTACTGGATACCTCCCATGACTTCCCTCTCTATCTCTCTCTGCCTGTTTTTGTCTTCAATTAAGCAATTCCGTCTTAAGCATTACACAAATTATGTTCTTTTTCTCGAGTAGTTAGGCTGTACCGTCTAATTACCTAGACTTGTTTGGGAGAAAGTTGTCGCACTTAAGCCACTTTGCAACCTTTGGTAACGACAGCTCTGGCAATACGAAGTCAGTGATATTTCAAGGGATCCATCTCGTAAATGTCTCCCGCACTTCTGACGTTTGAACTTTCTCTTTTAACATGATAAGAGACAACCTTCTTGTCAATACTGACTCTCGGATGATAGAGAAACAGAGGAAAGATTCAGGAAAGTGAATAAGATTACCTTAATTCCAAGACCAACACGCATCTAACCGCTTCGCTCACTCGCCTCTTCTCCCCAACTTTCACCCTTTTCTCTCATTTCCTCCCTATCTCCTAACCTAGTTTCTCCACCTCTCCTCACTCCCTCATCAACACGCCCAGTAGGCGAAGTGATTTTTTTTTCCTCATTACTTTTGTGGGCAGAGGCTCTATCCGATCCCCATGCCTACCCCATCTATACCCAGCCTTCTGAATCCCCATCCACAAGAACGAAGACGGAAAAATGTGTGGGCCACTTTTTATGGGTGACGCTCTATATCCCCTCCTTCCCTCTGCCATCCTATCTCTCCTCTTTAACACAAGAAGAAAATACATTAAGATATGCGATAATTTTTTTGCCACGTCTTGTCGGTCTAGCTACATTTAGAGGCAGGATAGACAAAAATCTGAATAACATCATTTAATTCATATACTTAAGTGATATGAACATTCACAAATTTTTGTGTAGATAAATGTTAATTGGTGTATATGATCATTTAGAAAAAAAATTGGGTAGATTCACAAATTTCAAGATATCGTTGTTCCAATTACATAAATTTCCTATCATCCTCATCTGTGTTTCACATTTGTTACTTTGTATCTCTTATTACCTTCCAATTCGGTCCACATGTTGCTATTCACTTCTTTCATTTATGCTATCCTCTGCTTTTTCTTCTAGTGCTACATATTTCTGTCATTATTGTACTTATTTTCCTGCCAGCTTTCGTCAGACTGCGTGAGACTTCTCAAGAGAGACGTCCTCTTAGAGGCCTGTGTTCATCAGCCAACATGACACTATCCCTCAATGACCTGCGATTTGTTACACTTCAGCAGACGATTTAAGAGTTCCCTCAGTAGCCAACCTGGGATATCGTTCCAGTGACTTGTCAGACTGCATTAGACTACTCCAGACGCCCCACAGTGATTTGTGACCGTTCAGCCTTCGTCAAACCACCGCAAACCCTCCCAGTCAATGACCTGCAACCTATCATCCTTCAGAAGACAATTAGCTAAGACGTCTCCTTAGTAACCTATGGCCTGAAACACTCATGAGAACGAGCGAGTCACCACCTTCCTTCCTAGTCTCGGGTTACACTCCACTTGACCTCGTGCTGGATGTAATCTCCTACCATAAGGACCTCCCCGAGGTGTTCCCTTCCCAGGGAGTTCTGCCAGCAACCCATTAGCTTAGGGTTAGGTGGAAGGCGCCATCCCGTCCCTCTGGGAACACTCAAATCTCAGATAATAGTTAGATCTGTCACTCGTACTACCTGATGAAGAAGAAGCAGATTCTAATTTACCTACGGACCGCCAAATATTCCATACCCTCTGACGAGCACACAGTTTTACATCAAGCACTCTTTGTTTGGCAGATGTCTTCGAAACTAGCTTAGCAAATGCATCTTCCTCGTCAAAGAAAACCATTCACTGTACGCATCGGAACGCAGTCTAGAAAAATAGCAAACAATAATGGACACATACGCGATTTGGAGGAGAGATATCACATCAGAGCGAGAATAAATAGCCTATGTTCCTGTCTCTTTTCCTATTGATAAGGATAAATGTTTACAGCATTTGCACGAAAAAAAATTTTCTATTTCGATGTAATGCGTGGCAGCGGTGATGGATATGTGTTGATAATTCGTAGTAAACAATTGATTACCTTTGATTCTCATCAATGGCTTTTAACCTATAGGATCTGTTGTTGTGTATCCCTTGTCGCTATCAGACAAATGAGTTTTTGGATGTTTCATTTTAGCAACAAGATATGTACAGAAGACACAGGATATATATATATATGTATATATATATATATATATATATATATATATATATATATATATATATATATATATATATATATATCTTTTTCTTTCATACTATTCGCCATTTCCCGCATCAGCGAGGTAGCGTTGAGAACAGAGGACTGGGCCCTTGAGGGAATATCCTCACCTGGGCCCCTTCTCTGTTCCCCTTCTCTTTTGGAAAATTAAAAAAAAAGTGAGAGGGGAGGATTTCCAGCCCCCCGCTCCCTCCCCTTTTAGTCGCCTTCTACGACACGCAGGGAATACGTGGGAAGTATTCTTTCTCCCCTATCCCCAGGGATATATATATATATATATATATATATATATATATATATATATATATATATTTTGTCATATTTGTTTGTTTTTTTACTTAATACACATCCATTTGTTCAACATATACATCTAAACATTCACGCTTATTTACTTCTAGATGTTATTAATTATCATAGTGTCATCATAGGACAGAAGCGTCTGTATATATAACTAATGATACAAGTTGATAACATACTTTATACGCATCTGTCCATCATGTTTCTTCTGGTTTTCGATTAATTTTTTTTCCTGGAATCCAGAGTTCTCTGAAGGCTTATTTTTAATGAATGTAATTACTGGCTCTACGAACGCCAGAGAACCGGATTACTAAGGTTGTGTCGGCAAGAACCTGCTCATGGATTTACTCTGTGCAAATTTTGCAGTTCTGGTTATGAGCGTTCCTTTAGTGTTATTCATTTGGATGTTGAAACGGTCGTTCCTTTCATATTTAGTCCCGTGGATGAGGACTGCAGTTCCAATAGGTTGTTCAAAAAACAGGACTGTTCATATATATATATATATATATATATATATATATATATATATATATATATATATATATATATATATATATATATATATATATATATATATTTGCGTGTGTGGACGTGTGTGTATATACATGTGTATGGGGGTGGGTTGGGCCATTTCTTTCGTCTGTTTCCTTGCGCTACCTCGCAAACGCGGGAGACAGCGACAAAGCAAAATAAAAAAAAATAAATATATATAAATATATATATATATATATATATATATATATATATATATATATATATATATATATATATATATATATATATATATATTCCTTTCTTATCCTCAGGGAAATGAGACACGATAAGTTCCCAAGTCCACATTTGGGTAGTCTCTTGTTACTTAATGGCGTCCTAGCTACGTCTCTTCCTTGTGTATCAAGTGACTTGTTATATTTCTTTATTGTATCTCCCCTGATGTGATCATTACATGAAAGTGCACTTGGGAACTTATCGTGTATCATTTTCCTGTGGATAAGAAAGGAATTTAGTTGAACACACGCTCAATTGTAATCTCTTCCAATATATACAAGTAAAAAAGCCGAGCACTGCTGGATGCCTTCATAAAATAAGGCTTTCATCTTCTAGTGTTAAAGGAATTGAATTTTCATCACATTACGTGTTCAGCGTAACGTTTTAAACAAGCTCAGAGTATATCCTTTTTTTTTTCTTTAGAGCTCTCGTCTGGACCTGAGGTATGATGACGTGGGGAGAGAAGCCAAGCTTTCTACAGAAAGCATTCATTATGATCAATTAACTGTTGACTGTAGTTGCGCAAGAGCTTATCAACCAATAATGAAAAAAGTAATCACAAGTACAGATGATAAAAAATTACATATTATCAAACATAATAATTGTAGAAATAAAATCGGTTATTCTCATCAGTGAAATGGTTGACCATCATTATTGAGAGGGTGTAGTTCATCAGGGAAAGGGGTGGCGTTCATCAGCGAAAGGGGTAACGTTCATTAATGAAAGGGTTGAAGTTCATTAAAGAACGGGTGATGTTCATCAGCGATTGGGTTGAAGTTCATTAATGAAAGGGTTGGAGTTTATCAGGGAAAAGGGTTGAAGTTGATCAATGAAAAGGATGAAGTTGATCAGTGGAGGAGTTGAAGTCGTCAATGAAGTTCTGAATGTAGTTTGATAAAATTAGGATTAATTTGAGAACTCGATCGTCACAATTATAATGGAGGCGATAAGACCTTATGCTGAAAAATATCATAACTCCGATACTGAAGAAAATGCCTTGACTGGATAACTCCTTATAAGCATTTCTATTGTGCTATTTTCTGGTAAAAAGTGACGCCCGGAAATTCTTAGCTAACCTCAATTTTTCCTCGAACTCCAACCCTTCTTTACACCTGTGGTGGCCCTTGAGCGCCAGACCATTCCGGACGTCAGCTGAGTGTCAGCTGAACGCGAGAGTGACATCAGCATGCAAGCTGAGTACACTTGCAAGCAGGGACGGGAGGAGGAGGAGGTGGAGGAGGAGGAGTCTCGTGAGGACCTGGATACGCTTGAGTGCGTCTCCAGAATGTAGTCCGAATGCTGAGGAATATTAACAGGCGAGGACAGTGAACCTGGCCGAGATCTTGGAGCCAGTCAGTGCCAACGTTCGCCGTGCTTATTCATAAAATGAACGCCCGCCCGCGGCAACGTGGAGTCGTCTCTACCGTTTCCGGTGAGTCTGGGAATCAATTACCATACTTGCCTGTATCATAAGTAGCCTTCAGTGGATAACAAGACGAGGATTAACCGTTATGATGCCTCATTTCTCCCAAGAGAGGTGTGGCGTTCTCTTCCTTTCTCCTCTTTCGTTTCCTATAACCATTATATATGTGTATCTTGTACATATATTACCTTTGCTGGGGAAAGATCAGAGCTCCAGCCAAGATGTCTGCCGCTCTTATTACACTCCTTACCCAATGGGAAATCCGTTACCTGGAATTTTCTTGCTGCTCGTTAACGAGGTGATTCAACTCTTGCACAGATGGTCAAGTATGTGCACCACTAACTAGGGAGTAACAATGGTAGTTAAGGAATTATTCACGAGGACTGATCTAAAGCCAATTAGGGGAGGATTCCACTGGACACTATAAGGATGGACATAAGGCAGAGAGATGGAGGATGAGGAAAGGGGGAGGGAGTGGGTGATGGGGAATGGAAAGGAAGGGAGGGAATGGATAGGTAGGGAAGTGAGGACAGCAGGGGATAGCAGACTGGGATGTGGTTCTGAAGAGGATGAGACGATGGGGAGAGAGAGAGAGAGAGAGAGAGAGAGAGAGAGAGAGAGAGAGAGAGAGAGAGAGAGAGAGAGAGAGAGAGAGAGAGAGAGAGAGAGGTGGGGGGGGGGACTGAAAAAGACCCCATAGTGCCAGCCAGGAGGGAGGGGCAGTATGGTCATCCCCAGCAACATCAGTATTGTGTCAACCCCGGCAACACCAATATGGCCATCCCCGGCAACATCACTACGGAAAACCACCTCGGCAACATCAGTATGGCCACCCCCAGCAATATCAGTATGGTGGCCACCCCGCTAACACCAGTATGGCCATCCCCCCACACTTGAGACCTTGATGGTCTACAGACGAGTGGGCCACTTGAGCAGTCCCGTTCGCCTGCACTCCCCATACTTTACTCCTACTTCCACTCCATAAATGTTCCCACCACGCCTGTAGCACAACCACGTCTACACACACGCCATGCCCTTAAACTACGCCCTCCACGCACATCCTACACGCCCTGACCTCATACAACTACAGTCTGATGAAATGTGAGGTAACACGGGAGGGAAAAGTGAGTTATTGTCTAGATGAGAACATCAATCTTATCGTTTCTGTTATTTGGAATTTTGCTTTTACGTTAGCTGAGACAGACGAGCAATATATATATATATATATATATATATATATATATATATATATATATATATATATATATATATATATATATACCTGGCCACACTTTAGGCACATCTCTGAGTCCATCTACACACTTGGTACAGCCACAAAAACTACTTCTTTCTTAAGCTCTGTCCGCACCTCCTTGGCTTCTTGTATATTCAATTTGTCTCTTCCTCATTCGATCCTCACTCCCTGGACCTCACGTCTGACTCATTCTCCCTTCCTCATCCTGCCCTCAGTTCCTCACTCACTCGTCTCCCTCAACAGGCCATCACTGCTGCGTCCATAACCTTCTTAACCTCCAGTCACTTCCAGTTGGTCTCCCTAACCCATTCTTTGCGTTCTCGACCTCCCGTCTACCTCCTTTGGCCTCCCTCTCATCCAGCCTGTGGCTGCTGCTTCGCTCTGGCCTCCTAGAGAATCTCCTACTATTGTTTTGGCCTGACATTCTTTTGTGGAATTACGTTGAGAAAAAAATAGAATAGTACAATTCGCGTCAGGATCCTATTTTTATGATGACATTTTTGGCCATCCATTGTCTTATCTTATAGGTTAAAAGGGCGTTAAACTATTTTTCTCTTTGTGTTTTTATCTGGGACAATAAAGGTAGTGTTCTGGGGGAGATAAAACAGGAAAGGGGGAGAAGTAAGAAAATGGGTAGGTATGTCGTGACCTCGAAGCATTAAGAGTTTGAAATAATTGTTATGAAACTCACATGTTGTGTATGTACATATGTATGAATGTATGGGTGTATGCATGTACGTAAGTCTATATGAATACATATGTATCAGATACGTACGTATGTACGAATCTATTTATGTGTATAAGTTTGTCTTAAGGACGCGTGTTTGCGTATAGCGTGAGTTGTGTGTAGAAATTTGTGTATGTATGTGGGTGTGCTTAAGCTACAAGGATTTGAGAGCACATGTAAAAGCTGTATGAACACATATAATTTGTGTATGAGAAATATTACCTTTTTCTGTGTCATTTGACATATAATCAACTATTGAAATTCATGTATTATGTTATCCAATATTTTCCTCTTTCACATGGTCTTATGTGAACCTATGTTACAATATGTGAAATAATGTGATCGTAAAGTAAATGTACGTGATTCCATAGGACGGTAATATACCCTAATGATTTTATATGGATGATGCGGCAGTATTAATGAACTAATCATTAATGCATACATCTGTCAATATATGATTAAGGACCATCAGTCGACAATGTTATCTACAATACGCTGGTTATCATTTATTTTGTTATATATCGGAGTTGATTTAACTTATTTCCACATATGTCTTAACAAGATTATCACTAATGAATTACCACATACAGCTAACCTGCGTCTATAGAGCCATGTGATCTTTGGGTTTTCGATTTTTTCAACATGGTCTACCCAATTTCATGTGATTAGAGGGGGTGAAATGCTAAAATATCTAATTCATTGAAAAAATGCTTTGGCAACGGAGAGAGAGAAAGAGAGAGAGAGAGAGAGAGAGAGAGAGAGAGAGAGAGAGAGAGAGAGAGAGAGAGAGAGAGAGAGAGAGAGAGAGAGAGACAGAGAGAGAGAGAGAGAGAGAGAGAGAGAGAGAGAGAGAGAGAGAGAGAGAGAGAGAGAGAGAGAGCAGGCGACCAACGTACGTTATCATGCATCTCTCCCACGTACTTGCAGTGATTGAATCTCTGAAGCAGTGAAACGCATCGAGACATTACCCTTTGAAACGCTTCAAAACCATCTCGGTTGATACTGTCGCATGACATGGCAGAAAATAGATTTCCCGTTACAGCAGTGTTTTGACCTTCATGGAAACTAATGCACACACCCCTTGACGCATCACAGACGTCAGTTTAGACGTCATGGAAGACGTCAGCGAGTTGCGCCACGGACCTCACTCTCCTCCCCCTGACTCTGGAGAGAACGGCAGATTTACCTCCCTCGGGGCGCGTAAGCTAAGCGATGATGGATTAGCTGCTGGTGACGCGTGTTGTCTCATGTCCCAGGCGAGAGAGAGAGAGAGAGAGAGAGAGAGAGAGAGAGAGAGAGAGAGAGAGAGAGAGAGAGAGAGAGAGAGAGAGAGAGAGAGTAAAAGTGTGGGTGGCGAAGGCGTTGCGTAAAGGGGATATATATATATATATATATATATATATATATATATATATATATATATATATATATATATATATATATATATACATAGAGAGAGAGAGAGAGAGAGAGAGAGAGAGAGAGAGAGAGAGAGAGAGAGAGAGAGAGAGAGAGAGAGAGAGAGAGAATGTACACACACACACACACACACACACACACACACACTATAAACAGACACGGTAAAACACTCACACAATACACAAACGCACACATATCATGCACATAAAACACAGTATTATTCCTTATGCTCTTCCAAGAATGACTTCTGGTTATTGTCCGTTATGACAAAACATTTAATACTGATAAAGGGGAATTTTACAGTCTTCCAAGGGTAGAGACGAGGCTTTGATTGATAATTTATCACAATGATTAGCAGAGAATCAGAATAATCATAAACCAGCGGGAAGCAACAGCTTCATTGATCATTTACTTTTCATAATAACAATTTGTTTATTTCTTGAATCTTACCACGTTTTTGTATGGAGATGTGATTCCTTATGCAACATAGATAGCCAAGACAGAAGACATTACGAAGGATGTTACATGCAAAACACATACTCCAATAGCTTAGTTTCTCACTAATTACGATAACTGGAGTGTTTGGAAGGTATTGAAACCGACCGACCCCCCTAAACCCTCCCTCTACAGGAAAAAACAAACCCTCAACCCTCCCTCTACAGGAAAAAACAAAAACAAACGAAAAAAGTTATATTTCATAAAGGAAAGTCAGGAGAATGGACGCAAGAGGCAAGTGACTGGGTGTACAGAAAACCTTATTTTTCAAAAAAGAATTTCAGGTCTCATGTAGGAATCTTAAGAAGGACGAAGACGAGAGAGAGGGGAGGTTAAAAAAAAAAAAGAAAAAAATCTAAAAAAATGGAAAGAACCTCGGGCCAGCGTGAACAAGGTCTGGGCGCTGCTTGCAATCTGGGTAAAAGCAACAGCAGCTTCCAACAATGTCCTCGTTGCTTCATCAACGCCATAGTGTTGGTTGGTGTTGTTGGTTGTGATGGTGTTGTTGGTGACGGTGCTGGTGGAAGTGGTGTTGCTGCTGCTGACGATGATGGTGGTAGTGTTGGGGATGCTGTACGAGCTGATGATAGCGTTGTTGTTGTTGTTGTTGTTGTTGGTGGTGGTGGTGGTGGTGGTGGTGGTGGTGGTGGTGGTGGTGGTGGTGGAGGTGGTGGGGATGTTGCTGGTGCGATACTGATGCTGATGATGACACCTCCTGAGGGAGGAGGAGGAGGAGGGGAGGTCATCTTGACTGCTCTGGGGGGCACGACAGGCTCTCCGTCAGGCAAGTCCTTGACGAAGGGACACACTGCCCCGGCGGGAGGCGGAGGCGGCACAGCGGGAAGAGGATCTACTGTGATGGCGTACCAGACACAGTTTTTTTTCCTCCTCGCATTACAGGATATTAAGTCAGTGTCTTATCGCCTAATGGCGCAGTGTTGGTGGCGTTGGCTCCTCTCCTGCGGCCGCAGGAAGGTGTTCCTGCCTCACTCGTAATGACGAATCGCCTGCACGTGGCTCACTCACGACCCTGGTGTTTTGCCATGACCAAGAAAGCACAAGCAGGCACGAAGAAATCATTAATCCCCCACATGCCCCCTTGAGACACCAGCGACGGTCAGGTTGCGGTACAAGGTGTATATTCTGCCTGCTGATGTAATATGATGAGGGTGAAATAAGAAAAAAAAAAAGCCGAAGCGACACGCACGGGCAAGAGAACTAAGATATAGTTCATCGTTAGCACTGTGGAAGGTTTTGAGGTGTTGAGAGATTATCATAGAGCACGTAATTTTACTGCATCACACACACACACACACACACACACACACACACACACACACACACATTATCTTTTTCTCTTCATACTATTCGCCATTTCCCGCGTTAGCAAGGTATCGTAAAGAACAGAGGACTGAGCTTTTGAGGGAATATCTTCACTTGGCCCCCTTCTCTGTTCCTTCTTTTAGAAAACGAAATGGAAGGATTTCCAGCCCCCGCTCCCTCCCCTTTTAGTTGCCCTGTACGACAAGCAGGGAATACGCGGGAAGTATTCTTTATCCCCTATCCCCAGGGATACACAAACATTACCCATACATATATAATACTTTATATATTTATTCATTTATTATACTTAGTCGCTGTCTCCCACGTTAGTGCAAGGAAACAGACGAAAGAATGGCCCAACCCACCCACATACACGTGCATTTACATAAACGCCCACACACGCACATATACATACCTATACATTTCAAAGTATACATACACATATATACACAGACATATACATATATACACATGTACATATTCATACTTGCTGCCCTCACCCATACCCGTCGGCACACCGCCACACATGAAACAGCACCCCCCCCCCCCCCTCCCCCCGAGCGTGCGAGGTAGCGCTAGGAAAAGACAACAAAGGCCACATTCGTTCACACTCAGTCTCTAGCTGTCATGTGTAATGCACCGAAACCACAGCTCCCTTTCCACATCCAGGCCCCACAAAACTTTCCACGGTTTACTCCAGACGCTTCACATGCCCTGGTTCAATCCATTGACAGCACGTCGACCCCGGTATACCACATCGTTCCAAATCATTTTATTCCTTGTACGCCTTTCACCCTCCTGCATGTTCAGGCCCCAATCGCTCAAAATCTTTTTCACTCCATCCTTCCACCTCCAATTTGGTCTCCCACTTCTCGTTCCCTCCACCTCCGACATATATCCTCTTTGTCAATGTATCCTCACTCATTCTTTCCATGTGACCAAACCATTTTAATAAACCCTCTTCTGCTCTCTCAACCACACTCTTTTTATTATCACACATCTCTCTAACCCTTTCATTAATCACTCGATCAAAGCACTTCACACTACATATTGTCCTCAAACATTTCATTTCCAACACATCCACCCTCTTCCGCACAACCTTATCTACAGCCCATACCACGCACCATATAACAATGATGGCACCACTATTTCTTCAAACATACCCATTTTTGCTCTTCGAGATAACGTTCTCGCTTTCCACACATTCTTCAACGCTCCCAAAACCTTCGCCCCCTCCCCTACCCTGTGACTCACCTCCGCTTTCATGGTTCCATCCGCTGCTAAATCTACTCCCAGATATCTAAAACACTTCACTTCCTCCAGTTTTTCTCCATTCAAACTTACCTCCCAATCAACTTGTCCCTCAACCCTACTGAACCTAATAACCTTACTATTATTCACATTTACTCCAAACTCAGTCACCAACATCTGCAGTTTTTCACCCGAATTAGCCACCAGCACTGTATCATCAGCGAACAACAACTGACTCACTTCCCGAGCCCTCTCATCCACAACAGAATGCATACATGCCCCTCTCTCCAAAACTTTTTCATTCACCTCCATAACAACCCCATCCATAAACAAATTAAACAACCATGGAGACATCACGCACCCCTGCCGCAAACCGACATCCACTGGGAACCAATATATATATATATATATATATATATATATATATATATATATATATATATATATATATATATATATATATATATATATAATGCATACATATCTCTAAAATCACTATCATATATTAACGCAGGATAATTATAGGCAATTTCCAATACGACATGTATTGCAGCTTTCCCAATCCGAGATGGAATACATATTGCCAATACGCATTTAGTGTTTTATAAACCACGTTCAAGTAGACGCGTGATGGTTTCTCGATAAACCTGGCTGGCCAGGACACGTTTCATATCATATTCATTGTTCCTGAAGCAGCGTCACAGCACAGAGACTGTTTCTCTCGTACAGTAATAAGGTATGTAGCTAATTACTCGTGACTGACAATGTGTGTGTGTGTGTGTGTGTGTGTGTGTGTGTGTGTGTGTGTGTGTGTGTGTGTGTGTATATATATATATATATATATATATATATATATATATATATATATATATATATATATATATATATATAAATGTGTGTGTGTATGCAATCCAGACTGGCAGGAGAGAGAAACATCTGGTTGACAATTACTCTTTGATGTGCTGATATTCATTATAGCTTAATATTTTACAACCGGGAGTCATTTTGCTTTATATCTTATGTATCTCCTAGTGGAAGTATTTATTGTTAGAGACCCCTGTATCACAAGGCTGAGAAACACTCAACAATATATATATATATATATATATATATATATATATATATATATATATATATATATACTAAATAAATATATATACTTTTTTTCATACTTGATCGACGTTTCGTGCAACAGCGAGTCACTTCCAGAAACAGACGAAGGAAGGCTTCATCCTCTAGACCCTCAGACCCCACACAGTTGCTCAGTCTAGTAAGCATCTCAGTGTCAATCTGGATGATAACTAAGCTGGAAGGAACACGTCGGCACCATCATCAAGACTTCAAGCCATCGTCTCTCCATTTTCCGGAGACTCTGGACACCATGTGTCGCTGACCTTAGACTTAAGAGCATCTACACACCTTCAACTTTCTCCCACGTTACATACTTATCCCCACCCACCTGGTCTTCCTGCGTATCTTTTATTGAAAAGGAGGGTACAAAAGACAAAAGAAAGGTGCATTGTGACCATCTTCGGTCCTTCTTACATTATCAATTATTATTACTATTATCATTAATATTATCATTATCATTATTATTATCATTATCATTAATACTATTATTATTATCATTAGTATCATTATTATTATTATTTTATTATTATTATTATTATTATTATTATTATTATTATTATCATTATTATTATTATTATAATTATTATTATTATTATCATTATTATCATTATCATCAGCAGCAGCAGTACTAATAATCGTAGTATTAGTAATAGTAATAGTCGTAGAAGTAGTAGTACAAATATTAGTATTATATGACGTAAAAAAATCATCTCAATATAAGAGAATAATACTAACATTGAAACAGTTCAGTCCTGAACACTTTCCCCACTATGGACGAAAGTCCCATCTAAAGCCATGACGATTTTATTTCATTTCATTAACTCCAGAACCACGTCAGCTGTAAAGCTCTTTTTTTCCCCCACTCTCTTCTCTCTCTCTCTCTCTCTCTCTCTCTCTCTCTCTCTCTCTCTCTCTCTCTCTCTCTCTCTCCCTCGAGTCCCTGCACCCTCTACATGGCGTCATTCAGTCGCCACCACACCAACATAGTGCTGTAAAACTCCATTCACACACTTCAACATTCATCTCCTATGGTTCGTAACGCCCTTTCCACTACATTTAATCACAGGCTTTCCCCTTCCTCTGTTCACATACACTCGCCGGGTTTCGGTTCCCCAGAATTTCCCAGAGTTCTATTCTCAACATGCAAGTTGCCAAATGTTAGACACACCCAGATTACATCTCTTGTGGCCTTCTGTTCCACTGAAAAAAAAAGAAAAGAAATGGTATTGTGGTTCGATTAGAAGTCTTAACAAAAGACCTAGGATTCTTGTCATCATAACTGAACAGGTGACATTTGCTAGTTTAAATCATCATTGATAATACTCATACCTAAAGCTATGCTTTTGTTAGGCGAGTCCCTGGGTTACAGCCTCCTAGTGTTCAGTCAATACCCAGAGAGACGATGTTAGTGTATGTTCAATAGCAGCTGATGTCCTCATGTTATATACGTGAGCAACAGTCTCTGCGTCGGGATGAACCACTGAGATTCTCTCAGCTGTATATATATATATATATATATATATATATATATATATATATATATATATATATATATATATATATATATGTATATATATATATACATTCGCGCAAAACAGCTTTTCAGATATCATCGTACCGTTTACAAAGTATCTAACGTATCATCAACAAGTTTTTGAATAGCATTATTTCAAATCCTTTGACGCCCCATCTTCTACATGTGCCTATACTCGACCTCTGGTCTCAACAGGATACTAGGATCAGAATTTCCCATCACGTAAAACCTCTATACTCGTACTCAGATACGTTTATAAATTCTTCACATTAACCGTCTTGAACCATATAAACTCACCTGGCTCATTTGTCTTCGTCGATTCGCATCCTTTATAGTTTCATTTTTCGACCTCCCAGAATTTCCCAGATTGCTCAGCGTTCAACTCCTAGATTCACTTAGATTCTCAGCTTTTGATTCCCTTAATACCTTACATTCTCAGCTTTCAATTTCTAAAATCCCACGTATTTTGATTTCCGACGTCTTAAATCCTTACCTCAACTTCCCAAATATCCCCTTCATTCTCAGCTAAATCCCTTCTCCCCCCACATTCTCAGCCTACAACATCCTAAATCCTTCGCCTGCATTCTCGGCCTTCAACATCCTTAATCCTCCCCACATTCTTGGCCTTCAACCCGCTAAATCCTCCCCACATTCTCGGCCTTCAGCATCCTAAATCCTCCCCACATTCTCGGCCTTCAGCATCCTAAATCCTCCCCACATTCTCAGCCTCCAGTCACCGGATTTCTGGCTGGCCGCGCCTTCCATCTTCCAGGCCCTGAGAACGAACATGCAGCACTTAGTTAGGGCGAGACACACCGTCTTCACCTCCGGCAGGAATGGAGACCAGGCAGGCAATATCTCAAAGGGCCGTGCGATATCACAGGCTTAGGAGGGTGGGGGAGGAGAGAGGAAGCACGGGTCGTGGGGTGACATTACACGAGAGGGAGAGATATCAGAACACAAGGAGCAATATCGGAGCACTGGGGAGGCTAAGAGAGCACGGAGGGGTATCAAAAGATGGGAAGAAATGACATATTACACCATGGAGTAAAAGATATCAGAGCACGAAAGAAGATATCAATGCAAAGGGAGATAGGAGTGCATGGGGAGATATCTGAGCACTGAGAGTTATAAGGGAGCGTGAGGGGACATCATAACGCGGGAGGAGATATCATATCACTTAGGGATCAGAGCACGGGGAAGAGATATCAAAAGAAGGAGAGACAGAGAGCTGATCAAGGGGAGATGGATGTTAAAACATATGGAGGGAAATATTAGAACAGGGCAAGAGAAATATCAGAACACAGGGAGAAAGATATTCCTTAGAAATATCGAAAGGAACGAGACATCATATCGCCCGTTTTACGAAGCATGATAACACGGGGCAATGGAACATTATCATAGGGCGATATCTAAGGACATAAGGTGATAATCAAGGATAGCGATCATGATATCTAGGTGATATCGTGTTTAATACATCTCAAATCGAGAACGATATCATAGGACGGGGGGGGGGGGGGGGGGGGGGGGGGGAGAAGGCTATGATATTTTTGATATTTCAACATGTCCAGTCTACGGGGGAGGCATTGGAAGATTTTATCGACGCTAACTGACTATGACGTCTTAAGAAACCCAATGAGACTTCAGGTATAGGACGATATAAAAGCAAGCCGACTCGATCCGATTCGAAATTCCAGTCGAGGGTTCGTTATCCATGGATGTGAAATGATATCATGAGGCAAGAGAGTCATATTTCGGATCACTAAATATGAGATGCCATATAGCAAGTACGTGGCGACATTCTAGAGGACACAGCACGTACATGGCGACACTTAGGAGGATGTATCAGGCACATGGCGATGCTTTAGAACGAACAACAAGCACATGGCAACGCCGTAGGCATATACCAGATAACCAAAAGACATTTTCAGACAGCGATAGCATCACATGCGTACCAACCGGAGCAGGAAAGTTGAGCACAGTCTTAACGTAGACGTGTGTGGCAGACCCCCTTCCAGCCACCAGCACCTGCGTCTAGTTGAAGTAAATAATAATATCCTTTCTGCCACTCCCTCCTTCCCCAGGCGTCGTTTTCGCTCAACGACATGATGGGAAACGATAAGTGCAGGTCAGGAGACATACGCAAGGAATGGAGTTGCACGCGATACTGTCACTGCGTAGAGAGTAACGATGAGTGACTGCAGTGAAGGACATGAGTCTACTGTTCCCTCAAGTAGTCTAATGTTTACAGCTACACTCCTCGTTTTCTGTACAGGTCTATTTAGAACACGTGAAAAGGTGTTTACTTCAGTGTGGGGGTCCTGGTATACACGAGCCATCCTGACATTATAGGAAAATAGGGATCACACTGATGACACAAGGGTGACGGTGTACTACACTGACGATAATAAATCTTGGACCTGACACTCGTTACGACGGTCGCATGAATAGGCCTCGAAAGGTGTGTGTGTGTGTGTGTGTGTGTGTGTGTGTGGCGGGGGAGATTACCACAAGCCTACATCAACACTTACGACAACATCTCTCTCTCTCTCTCTCTCTCTCTCTCTCTCTCTCTCTCTCTCTCTCTCTCTCTCTCTCTCTCTCTCTCTCTCTCTCTTCAGCTCTTTACACAGGAGACCGACACTTATAATGGCGTGGTTGTCTCCCCCCCCCCTCCCCTCCCCCGTACTCCGCCACACACGCGAATACTTATAATCAACCACTAAATTAGACCTCGGGTGAGCGGGCTACCTTCCAGCTCACGTAAAACAACTAATATCCTTATTCCATCACGCTTTAAGGGCTCTTATTTTTTTTCTCTCTCACCCGTTGAGTTACAGTGCCTTCCGGAGACTTGTCCTCATCACCCGAACTACACCTGTGCATAAGGGCGAATGTCCTTTCAAGAAGAAGAGGGGGAATTTTTCCAACGGGGCTTTCTTCTTGGGTTCTCTGCCGTGCGATCCTGGCCTCTATACACCAGGTGGATAGAGGGGATTTGAAGTCGCGGACGCGAGAAATCAACCTGCCAACGTTCCAGAGGTTGGCTATATGTTTTTTTTTTTCCTACCTTAGACTGAATATGATACAGGAAAAAAAAATAGCATTCAGTGTACAGATGTAGTGCAAAGGGGGAGACTCAGGTCCGAGGATGGCCTGCTGCAGATCAGAGATGGGGAAGGGAGAAGAAGGATGGAGGGGGGGGTGAGAGAGGGAGAGGGTAGTTGGCAGTAGGGGGGGAGAGAGAGAGAGAGAGAGAGAGAGAGAGAGAGAGAGAGAGAGAGAGAGAGAGAGAGAGAGAGAGAGAAATGAATTCATCACAGTGCACAACGGAGTAAAGACCATCACCTCCGGGCCCACTACTCCGGACTCTGGGTAAACTCTCTCTCCCTCCCTCCCTCCCTCAGCACTAGCGCCCCACTCCCTCCCTCCCTCAGCACCACCGCCCCACTCCCTCCCTCCCTCAGCACTACCGCCCCAATCCCTCCCTCCCCCGACTGTCCCCAGGCTACCTCGATACACACACAAACACACACACACCTCCCGGTCTCACTGGTCAAACCACCTCGTCGTATGAGACGAGCCGCTACGCCGTACCGGGCGACAGGAAATACTTGGGTATGCTTGGCAAACGTTCCCTCGACAGGTGAATTTGAGAGGCCGCCTATCCACGTCTACACTCTACCTGCCCAGATATACCCCTCGACGACATACTCCAGTGAGTATAACATTTATATACACTATAACACAATCACATACCCCTAAAGTACATGTTTTTGAAGATGTATTGACACATCACAAGTGAATGGATGCTACTGAATTCAGTACAGCTTATTTACAGTTATCTCACGAGATGCCCTGTCTAGGTAAAGAGTATATTTCATGATAATCGGGTAAATCGCACCAGAAGGACCGTAGATAAGGAAACATCACTCTCTAAACTCTCCATGACTCCATGAAAGTTGAGAGCAGATGTTGACGATTGGACCATAATTTTTGAAGCGAAACATAACCCGTAAGACATACTTCATGATCTATATCTACATCAGTGAACGAACCAATAATCATACTCAATGTATTAGGTAGTCTGCACGACTCGGGTACAGTTATAATACCCTTAATAAACCCCTAAGTACATGATCCAGCACATTACTATCATATCATTACACACGTTTGACCTCTGCTCTACGAGCATGTCTTCATCTATGTGGCTAAGAACTGTAGGATCCTATTACTGGTCCCCGTTAGATAACATCGTCAGAGGCCATTGGGTCTTTCGTAATCTGAATTTCCCAAGTAGCAGTGTGTGGGAGATCTGCTTTATCATCCTCTCTTAATCTACATATATATCATAAATTTAGGGATCTAAAGACTGTCTTTCAATAGATAACCTCGTCATAGACCATCAGGTCTTCTGTTATCAGTTTTTCCCACCCAATGTCCTCAAGCAGATAACCTCTTCATAGACCATCAGATCGATCTTCTGTTATCAGTTCTTCCGATGGAGTGTCTTTCAGCAGATAACCTCGTTACAGACCATCAGATCTACTGTTATCTGTCCTTCCCATGTATCATCTTGGTTTTTCCGAGTACTTCTATGTACCCCATCCTAAGTCTTCGCAATTTCACAACACACAGAATATCACTAATCCAACGAAAGCTTGTCCATTTTG
>NC_092251.1:3655000-3670000 GCF_036320965.1 Panulirus ornatus | reverse complement strand
TAAACGAGAAACTTGTTTGAAAATATAATCACTAATAAATGATACTAAATGGTAATTAATTTTCAATGTATCTATGGCAACCCCAGACAAGGGGTTAGAGACTGCAACCCATAACTTTGGGAGACCGCAGGCATAAACATCACAGCAGAGAGATATAGAGAGAGGCATTCTTGACGATGTTTGAGCAGATACACAGGCGTTCTCGACAATATTGTAGACAGACGTGTATTCTTTACGAGCTGAAGTAGATAGGCAGACATTCTTAACGTTATTGGGGGTAGACAGACAGACAGTCTTGACGGTGTTGGAGCAGATAGATGGGCATTCTTGACGACGCTGGAGTAGACAGACATCTAGAAAAGGTAAGGCAGTAGGCGCCTGGCGTCCTGTTCAATCCCTATGATAAAAGTGGGGGAACTCAAAAGAAGACGAGTTACGGGCTGAGTGTACGTGGTGATGAGAAACTACAATTGGTGACGCAGATCTGTCCAGATAAAGCGTAAGATATGCGGACAATCCACATCCCACAGATTACAAGGATTAATGCGAATTTTAATTTGGCAACCAACGAGAAGAGAAGGGTGAATGGCCGGCAACAGTTAAGAGATGATTATCTTTTTAAGGGTGGGGAGTTGTAGATCTATACTAGTATACGAGGATTTTGAGGGTTAGTTTGTTTAGATGGACACCGTTGAAGACTGGTTATCTGAGGCTTAGACCTTGATAGCTTGTTAGTGGGATGGTTCGTAGCGATAGTCTTCACAAATACAAAGGGCTACTCGTGGAGGTAATTACTTGTTATCTAGATAGATCTACAGTAATGAGAAGCTCCGGGTCGTTAGTTCAAAAGGTAAGGATGTCTGTCTAGTAAGGGAGGAGGAGGAGGAGAAGGAGGAAGACGTATGTGTCTTGTGAGGGAGGAGAAGGAGGAGGATGTGTATGTGTCTCCTGTGAGGGTGGAGGAGGAGGTGTGTGTATCCTGTGAGGATGGAGGAGGAGAGGGTGTGTGTGTATCCTGTGAGGGTGGAGGAGGAGGAGGAGAGGGTGTGTGTGTATCCTGTGAGGGTGGAGGAGGAGGAGGATGTGTGTGTCTTGTGATGGAGGAGGACGCGACGGTAGGGGATAAAGCTTGGGGGATGTGGGGTGCCTCAGGTGTTTGATGAGGGTCTTGCCTGAGGCGGACACACTCACCTGTTCCTGACCATCGTCGCCACCACCACCACCACCGTTGTGACCACCACCACCATCATTACCACAACCGCAGGGGCCATTATCACCAACACACCCATCCTTTCTCCCCAACATCCTCGTCTTCCCTACCCCTTGATAACCTAGCGTCCTTCCCAGTGCCCCATTTCATCATCGATGCAGTTTCTCCTCCCAACTCCGTAGACTCTCCCCACACACCACGTACCTACCCATGTTCAGCCCATCATCAAACTCAACGCTACCACATCTAACTATTCTCCCTACCTCACCTATCCCCCATTCCATGCTCCTCAACCAATCCCCTCACCCCCATCACTACATTCTATTTCCTCGCATCTACCGTCCATCACCTTCGTCCCCTTCCTCCGCACAGACACAGACTTAAGGATCATCCAGAGAACAACAGTTATAACGACGTTTTGAGAGAGAGAGAGAGAGAGAGAGAGAGAGAGAGAGAGAGAGAGAGAGAGAGAGAGAGAGAGAGAGAGAGAGAGAGAGAGAGAGAGAAGAGTCACCTGAAGAAGCATGCATCACCAAGCCACACCCGAGAGAATCATTCCTCTAGGAGGGAAGACATCAACAACCCACCCTAGAATCAAGCGGACAGAGCAAGTCATCAACGAACCCACTTGAAGCCATCAACAATCCACCTGACGCACCGCTCGTCTCTCCCATCTTGCCTGGGGCGCCTCACCAACGTGTGTTGGGGTGGAGGGAAGGGGGGAGGTTGATGGCGCTGCCGTCTTTGTTGGCGTCGTGCAGTTGGGAGGGGAATTAGCTGCCCCCCGGGGGCAAGCCAGCCAACCCTCGCGCGCAAGCCGGGTCACCCGGAGGGCGTAACCTTTGACCCCCGGGAAACCACCGGGGGCGAGGGGCAGGAGGTAATAGCACCAAGAGCCCCGCCTGGAGGATGACCTCGAGCGTGGAGGGGGAGGAATTGATGGGGGCTGAGGAGGAGCTTCTATGTCTTAGGGGAGAAGAAGAGGAGTCACTACACTTGGCTAGGGTGAGGTCATGGTCACTATACATGACAATGAGAGCGAGATCACTATATTTGTGGTTATGCTGAATCACTACACTGTATATACTGGTGATTATGACGACAGCTCGTCTTGTGTGATGGTGCTGTGACCAAACCACTTACCACACTATACATATAGTGTGGTAATAACCAAGAGATACAGTGCTCACTGTACATATGTGGTGGTGGTGACAGGTACACCTCACGGAACATTAAACGGCTGCGGCTCTTACCACAGCGTCACCACACTTCCGGCAACCACACACCATAACCGCCCCCCCCCCCCCCCCCCCCCACACACACACACACAGACATGCTAGCAGGTGGAACGACCGATCATTACCCAAGCCTCGATAGTAGGGAGCTAAGGCGAGAGCGGAGACGTTGATCCCCATTCTGGTACGGTAGATACACGAGGGACACAGATAATAGCAGACTCTGAGAGAGAGAGAGAGAGAGAGAGAGAGAGAGAGAGAGAGAGAGAGAGAGAGAGAGAGAGAGAGAGAGAGAGAGAGAGAGAGAGAGAGAGAGGTGGGATAAGATTAAAGCCTGATGCAGATGAACGCTACGGGACACAGATGGATAAAAGCGGACGTTGGGGAGGAGGGTGCGGGGGAAATGTAAGTAGACGCAAGTGGACGTCAGTTTCAGAATTCCTGACGCGACCTCACGGGTGGACAATCACGATGATGACGTACATGCTGAACCCAGTGAAAGTGGAACAATTGTGACTCACACACACGCTCGCCTCTCCTCTCACTTTGCTTCGTCATTCAAGTCTGTAAGAGGCTGATATATATATATATATATATATATATATATATATATATATATATATATATATATATATATATATATATATATATATATATAAATATACATATGTATATTCTTATTGATTATTAATCACAGCCTCAGAAAAAGTGAACTTTTTCCACTTTCTCATTCGTGCTTTAAAACCTGTATAAAAAATTCTCACACTACCACAACTACTGCTTAAAGTGCAGCAATAAAACAGTTGTTGCCTGGGATGTATCTTTAAATGCAGCTCTCCTACCTGGGATATAGCAGTAAATACAGCTGTTGCCTAGGATGTGGCAGTAAATACAGTTGCTGATGGGATGTAGCGATAAATATGTTCCCAGTTTATACCATGCTAATAAGACTACAAGACCCTTACATTACGTGGTTTGATACAATATCTAGACGAAGTTTTATGAATACAGACGAAAGAACAAGAAACAAATAAACATTTATCGTTGCCCTCCCAGTTACTCAAGTAAAAATATAAGTTTGTCTTCAAGTGGCTTTGTATTGAAGAGTACATAAAGCTGTTGGGCAAAGGAGATAATGACTGTACAAAGTCAATTGCAAGAAGAATATTTTGTTTGACGACCTGAGAACAAGTATTTGCACGGAGTTCACTCTTATGTTGGGGATTTACCCTACTTCGCCATCCATTCTGCTCCCTTTATTTCAGCTGTTTATATATCTACTACCCTTACAAGTTATGTACGTTTGTATGTATGATATAGGAATGTATGAGCGTATTCATGCTTATATATCTATTTAATATCTATGTATGCATGTGTCTCTCTATCCATCTATCTATTTTCGTCTTATTCAGAAGATATGCCCCTTTTTATAACCTATCGGTGTACATATGAATAACATTGTTTCATCAATCCGAGGCTCAGTTAAGGATGATACAATTTGCCCAGTCGAAGGGTAGCCAGTCAAGTACATTACTTCAAGAGTACCAAGATACCCAGTCACAGGGCTGACTGAGTGTGACTGATGATCATCCAGTCTGAGTACGATCATCCTCAACCCTCAGAGTCAGCAGCCAGTCAGCTAGTCAGCAGTATGCCCCTCTACGACCTTTCTGTGCCCAGCTCAGAAATAGACAATCCAATCTCTTGCTGATTGCGGAGAACAGCCATTTCTATTTCCAGGGGAAGTTACTGGCAGTCTGTCTCGGTGGGTCGGGTAGCAGCCAATCACGTCGCCCCATCCGTTCACGGCAACCAATTGCCAAGGAGATCGAGGTTGTGAGCGACCAATCGGGAGGCGTCTCCGCCCTCATCCGCGGTAGTTGCGTCTAATTGTAAGGAACGATCCAATTAAAAAGTCAATCCCAGAACTCTAGAGATTAAATCCCCAATAGCCAGAATAATGCAGTCACACATCACGGGCTTAATCGCTGGTTTTCGTCAATCCATTACAACGAGGAGGTTTACAGTACTATGGACAAGACTAGGGTCATAATAGAAGTAGGGGTAAAAGTAGTCGTAGTAGTAGTAATAAGTAGCAAGGAACACCGTAGATGGTAAACGCTTCTGACTGCTGCAGCTGGAAAGGAGACAAGTACTAACAGCTGTGGTAGTCTAAGAGAAGAAACACAAACAGAAGGAGCACGTCTCGAAGCCTGCAATATCAGTAACACTACCGGCTTCTAGACGTCAAGAAAGTCGTAAGAGTGAAGTCATTAACAGTAGCAGTAGAGACAACCGCAGTGGCGACAGAAGAAGAGGCACTGGAGTAAAGAAAACCGTTGGAGTAACAGAAGATGGAGCAATAGAAGATGAACATTAGAGGCAGAGCAGTAAACAGCAGCAGGAGTCCAGTAGGGACGATCAGTAGATCAAGTGCTACAATTCCTTATCGTCTCCATGTACGAGATCCTCCAAAACTACAGTGATAATAGCACTGGCAACAGGACTGAGGCATTAACTAACACCTCCTCCCGTTAGTCCGCTGTTGGAGCAACAGCGGTTGTAACCACAACAGCTGAACAACGGCAGCAACATCGTCACAGTAACAATGCACAGAGGATGCAACACAGACCACCACCAATTATCCCCTTACAAAAAGGAACAGCAACATCACCACTGCTCATACCACCTCTTATACCACTACTACCAGTACCATTACGAACAGTAACATCATCAGCAGTATTACTACCACTACCACGTACCACCAGTAGCAGTAGCGATACTGACAGCAGTCGTGACACCATCACCAACACCCCCACTAGAAACAACAGCATCAGTAGCAGTAGCAGCAACGGTATCACCACCACCACCATCACCAGCTAGCGGTAGCAATGGTTACCACAACAGCAGAGAAGTGAGGCGTAATCCGAATCCTTGATCGACGGTGGTGCTCTAGGCTGCTTCGGAATGTCATAATAGGGAACATCCGGCGGTAGGGGTCTCCCTCAGCACATAAGATAAAAGATCCTTTTCCAGTAATCCAGATGAACTGGAACCTCTCCTTCATCCATCCATTTCTGCCTCAGCCCCTTGCTTAACAGGAAATCTCTAACGTATTAATCCGCTTAGAAAAAACCAGGTAAGAAAAAAAGTGGTTCTTGAGTTTAATTATGGGCCGTCCTGGAACAAGACTTTTATAGATTACAGGGGAGACGTTAATGTCTCTGGGGAGGTTTTGGCCTCTGACCTGACCATCTGTGGGCTAGAGAGGACGTGCCAAGCCCGTGACGGCCGGTAGCAAGTGTAATAATAGCCTCGGGGGAAGGGGTCCATGCGTCCTGGCCAGAACATTATCCTGTGTGGTCAAAGCCTCAAATAACTGGGTTGGAGCCTCAAACAACCGGGTCGAAGGAAGCTTATACCTGCTGGATGAATCCCAACTTTTGCTGAAAGGGTCCTTACTCAGGTTGCATAAGTCCTCACCTTTCTTGAAAGGTCTTTAACATGGGTAAAGATACCTTTAACTTGGCTAAAGAGATCCTTAACCTGGATAAAGATATCTTTAATTTTGCTAAAAATATCCTAAACCTGGCCTAACCCTGGTGTGAAATTTCTCATCTCTGAGATCCTCACCTTAACCACTTTCTAGTCTTTGCTAGCCAGTCTATCCTCAAGCCAGTCCCTCCTATCCTTGGCCATAATCATATAAAGAACATAATTGGCTACCTGGGAGTCAAGACATGGTGCATATATGTACAAGATTAATACATGGGATAGCACGAGTGTAAATCTTTCCTCCCATTGCACTCAAGTAGTAATCAAACTCGCTTGCACATACACAACTACATCAAAACGTACAGAAAAGCCGCCCTTAAATGCTTTTACTTACATAAACACATACATAAACACACAAATAAACATTCGTCTACATACATAAACACAGGTATTCACACCACACTGACGCACAAAAGACGCACGCGCGCGCGCGCGCGCACACACACACACACACACACACACACACACACACACACACACACACACACACACACCAAAGACACACACTATTTTACAATTTTCGTAAAATTACCAATACAAATTCGTTCATGCCTACGAGAGGTCCATCTCCTCACGCATTACTGTGGCCCCAACGGGACCTGAGTAACATGTAAAGTTAACAAGGTCTTTTCCTCAGCCAGTTTACTTTATTCTTTAAGGGACTTTACAGCTGGTAGCATATCGGGCTATGCCTAGAACAGTATCACAGTAGCAGGCTTGTATATATATATATATTTTGATATATATATATATATATATATATATATATATATATATATATATATATATATATATATATATATATATATATATATTTATCACGCATGAACTCCAAAGGAACACGGTCCACCAATCAGCATATTCGCTTTCATTTGCAACATTTCAAGATGTGATTCAATCCTGTTTTGTTCTTAATACTGTGTTGCATCATTCATAATACGACCGAAGACGGCCAGTGCTCGTGTGCCCGAAACGACTTGTGTATTTCAAGAATAAAATGAAAATGAACGTAAGACACATAAGTCACACGTTATCTTGATGAAGCAAAACATGTGAAAATAAAATTAAGAAAACCACACTCACACACACACACACACACACACACACGTTTGTGTATCCGTAAACATATATACTCATCATAAGACTTGAAATGGAAATAGAAATACTGTGGGAAAACCGTCGAAAGTACTCCTCTACGTTGGGCTATAACCACTTCTTTTCCAATACCTAGTGAATCCAAAAACTCTCAGGCTGTCCGAAAACTAATGGAGCAGCAGCGTGACAATTTGACATCAGCTACATGCTGCTAAATGAAGAATGATTCGCGGGAATATGAGCAGAAATAAATGAAGGAAGTTTTCTCTTTGGTTCGTCGGCTTACGAGCTTGATTTCGCTCCGCCATCCAATAAGTTACATACCGTAAACGTTTTAATCCCTTTATCTGCGGTAAAAAGCAGGGGAAGTCTCTCTCTCTCTCTCTCTCTCTCTCTCTCTCTCTCTCTCTCTCTCTCTCTCTCTCTCTCTCTCTCTCTCTCTCGTAACAGAAAAAAAACATACAATCGAAGAGCTCTTGGTACTGAGCTATTTTTGGTTAACAGGAAATGGCGGCGAGAGAGACGCGTTCGACTCTTAACTTCATATCAGCAGAAGCATTTTCTCTCTCACGATAACGCTAATGACAGAGCCACATGATCAACCATGGTGTAGCAGTTTAGCATTGCAAACCATGACGCATTCATATACATATATATATATATATATATATATATATATATATATATATTCCTTTGAGTCCACGAGAGAGAGAGAGAGAGAGAGAGAGAGAGAGAGAGAGAGAGAGAGAGAGAGAGAGAGAGAGAGAGAGAGAGAGAGAGAGAGAGAGAAACACTGTCAGTGTGGTCCAACTTCGTGTAGCAACGTCACATAACAGCACCTCTCAGGTCACGCTTATATTTTCACAAAAGAAAAAGCAAAGCAAACAAAAAAAGGGAGAGATGGCGTAATTGTTGCAATGGTAATGCATCAACGTCAAGGGTTGATTAACTACTGTAATCAATCACTCCCTGCCAATCGTGCCGCGTTAGCTTACACACAGAAGTAGAGGGAGCTTTCCAAGATCACAGTATATATATATATATATATATATATATATATATATATATATATATATATATATATATATATATATATATATATATATTATCCCTGGGGATAGGGGAGAAAGAATACTTCCCACGTATTCCCTGCGTGTCGTAGAAGGCGACTAAAAGTTGAGGGAGCGGGGGGCTGGAAATCCTCCCCTCTCACTTTTTTTTTTAATTTTCCAAAAGAGGGAACAGAGAGGGGGCCCAGGTGAGGATATTCCCTCAAGGGCCCAGTCCTCTGTTCTCAACGCTACCTCGCTAATGCGGGAAATGGCGAATAGTATGAAAGAAGAAAGAAAGATATATATATATATACTGTTTTCTGGATTGCGTGGATGACAATCTATGGCAGTTTGTGTGTTTCTGTCAGGTTTAAGAGGATTGGGGAATTGATAATAGGTCAATCTTTATTTAGAGATTACAGATACGACTCTTGGGCCAATTACGACGAGAACCCGCGTTACGAAGAAGTCCAACAGTCGTACTTAACACGAAAGACTCGTCTAGTGACTTTTAAGTTTACTTTTAAGACGAAGATGTCGTATGGCGCGGGGTAGAGGAGGGAGGAACGAGTATATACGCCTGGGGCTTAAATGGATAGAGGAGAGAGATGGAAGTGAAAGATGGAAGAGAGAGCAGAATTCTGGGACTCGTATTTTTTCGTGTGTGTGTGTGTGTGTTTTTCAAAGATGATGAGGTACATACGTTTTGTGTGGGGAAAAACAATTGGAAGTACGTGTTTTGTAGGAAGAGGTGACAGATGTTCTCACTATTTTGTAGGGGGAGGTAAGAAGTGTTCTTGTGTTCTGTAGAAGATGGTGAGAGACGTTTAAGTTATTTTGCAGGGAGAGGTGAGAGGTGTCCAAGTTATTCTATGAATGTAGTAAATGCCCTTTTGTTCGGAGAAGTGAGAGTAGTCCTTGTTTCTTGCACTAAAAATAGTCCATGGTATTTTGCAGGTGAAAGCTAAGAATAGCACAGCACATGTACTCAATAATCAATTTCTCAAATCACAACCCATAACCAGGAATTGAGTGGATTGTACCTTCCACTTCTACCTATTCTTAACACCAAAGGTGATTTTTTTTCATCCGTTTGGTAACATGTTTGGTGAGACATGCGACACAAAAATAAGGTGTTAAATGATCACTGGATGTTGATTTAAGGAGGTCGGTTTCTTCGTGTGTGTGTGTGTGTGTGTGTGTGTGTGTGTGTGTGTGTGTGTGTGTGTGTGGTGCGCGTGTGTGTGTGTGTGTGTGTGTGTGTGTGTGTGTGTGTGTGTGTGTGTGTGATGTTGAAACACCTGTCGTTCAGTGTGAAAAACGACAGGTTTAGTTTCCTCCTTGCCTCTGGACGACGACAGGAGCGTGTGTCTGTTGCAACGTGGGATTGCGTGCGGTGGTTATTGAACGACATGCATCGCGACTAGTCTTGGATGAAGGCGCGCGCGCGTGTGTGTGTGTGTGTGTGTGTGTGTGTGTGTGTGTGTGTGTGTGTGTGTGTGTGTGTGTTTTATGTCGTGGCGTGGGGCGACGTGTAGCATGCGGCGGCCAAACGACGTGTACCGCGAACATGAAAAAGGATTATAGGCGCGTGTTTGTTGTGGCGTGGTGGTGAATTGCGTGGCATGGCCACCTCTTACAGAGCGAGGGCGTGCGCCGCGCCCCACCTCCCAAGGACGGCGGTGGGCTTGTTGTTTGTCATGGCGCGGGGTGGCGTGCCGCGGGTGGTGCTGGACAAGAAACTCAACGTACCACTCCCTGCGGCAAGTGAGGGGGCGGGGGGGGGGGGGGGGGGGGGGGGGGGTGTTACGGTGGGCGTGGGTGAAGGGGGGGGGGAGGGGGACTGGTAGTTGCGGTGGATAGGGGGAGGGGCGGTACACGGAGGAGGAGGGGAGAGGGAGGGGAAGGTCGCAAGCGGCCTTAATCCCTGACAGGACTGGACGTCGATCAAGACAACAGCTTTTTTCAAGAAACCCTCTCTCTCTCTCTCTCTCTCTCTCTCTCTCTCTCTCTCTCTCTCTCTCACTCTCTCACACACACACACACACACACACACACACACACACATAGCCCTCTTATCAAACCCTTTTACTTGTTTGCCTTATAGACTAAATGTGTTCTTTGGCAGGTCAAGGAGTTTTGTTCAACTATCCTTTTACCCACCCATACATGTGGCAGTCTCTCGCGTGTCTCCGTAAAGGAACTTTGTAATCGCCAGCATGGTACGTCTCAGTGACTGCAATCAGTGACGACTTTTTTCTTCAGTCAGTGACCGCCATGGCTCGGGCAAAACATGTCCCCAATCAAAGGCCATCTTGGGTGAAATAAGAAAAAAAAAAAGGAAAAGAAAAAGAAAGTACGGGATAATTAAGGCTCCGCAGGTGTTTGTAGGATTGACTCTTACAAGAAGAAAGGTTACAATGAAGAGAGGAAAAACGTGGAAAGAATGAGAATTCCACAATTCAAAGGCTTGAAGGAAAGAGGTATCATAACAGTCAATCCTCGAGTTCCCAATCTCTACAAAGAAAATGTGGGAAGTAGCAGACAAACGCGTGCTTCGGATCCAAGCCTTTTGGGGTAGGAATACATGCAGATAGCTCACGAGGACATGATCAATATAATACTTGTAGAATATATAGAGAGAAGCAACATCGTGGTGTACAGAAAGGATATGATGAAGGGAAGTGATGCCTTGGGAATTAATGAGAAGGAAGGTTTTTGATTCTACTCTAGTAAACAAGAGACTCAGACGACGAGCCACCTCAGATATGTGAGCAGTTCTCCATACTCATATACATGGAAGTATATAAAATGGCTGCTCACAAGAAAAAGAAAATTACGGCACCGAAACAACGTCCCCAAGCTTTTGGGAAGCAGAGTTTGTGATGATGATTCTGTGGTGTTTCCAAGATAGTTGAGGGCATGGTTATGCCCAAATCTACAGCATCAAGATCAGAACTTGTGTGGATATTCTTGGAAACACTGTATTGGAACTGTCTGCAGATTAGACATAAGCGGTTCAAAGGATTTATACTGCGGGCCTTTGTGTAACTAATTTGTATCAGAGACACAGACCCCCTGAATTACCACGTCTATGTCCATATTCTCAGTCTATCGTGTCTGTAGTTTAACCATATATATATATATATACATATATATATATATATATATATATATATATATATATATATATATATATATATATATCACTCTGTGGTAATGGAATGCTCTCTCCCTCATTCCATTTTGCATCCATTAAAAAATTCCAGTGGATTCACATATTGGTTTAATAAATGAATCACTTTTTATATCAGTTAGAAATATTTTGTTCCTAGAACATAGTAAATAGTGATACTAATATGAATCAAAAAAATATGTAATATAATACCTGTATTACAAATCAAGAAAAAAATCCTTAAAAATCTGCGCTAAATTAACAATTAAAGAGATACAGATAGAATCACACACACACACACACACACACACACACACACACACATATATATATATATATATATATATATATATATATATATATATATATATATATATATATATATTCAAAAAAAGATACTAGGACTATGTTTGGACTATGTTTGCTCTAGAAATATAGGGCATCCTATCATAGTATAAGTCAGATGAATAATTTTAACTAAAACAACGTTCTAATTTTAATAAGGCAATTAGGCAGCAACAGCACAGTACTACGTATTTTTGTAAGGATGTATAATGAACAATATTCTTAGATATGAGCATTCAAAAACAATCTTGTATGTGAGAACTCGGGGATGTGTCCGTACGTGAAACATGGAGAACAGTCTTAAACGTGAAGACTGAAATTTTTTCATATGCATGAATGATGAATAATCACGTCTGTAACGAAAAAAGATTATGAAAAACATCCAAGAACGTGATTAGTGAAGACCCTCTATGAAAACGAATGAAGCTGAGAACTCAAGACAACATACAAAATGTACTAACAAATGAATGATATATTTGTAAGTCATCTTACTAATGAAGAATAAAGAATTCCTCTGCATAACGCAGACCATCACTCCACCTGAACAGCTGCTGCTTCTGAACAACAAAGAACACAACGGCAGTAGATAAAAGAACACGGCTCCTGACAGAAGAGGGAGAACACGTTGCTATGGAAGTGAAAAGAAATAACACCCTCATAAGACCCCCCCCCCCCCATGAATACTCAAGAACACTCCTCCAACGTCAAGAGTAAAGAGCACAGTTCTAAGCAGAACAGGGGAGGTAAAGAGCACAGTTCTACGCAGAACACGGGAAGTAAAGCCCGACGGTAGAACAAGAGATAAATATTCTGGTCCGAGTCGAGTATATTGCTGGAGGCGTTCGCCGACCACAAGAACAGCTAAGGTGGTGGTGTGGTGTGGTGGTGGTGGTGGTAGCGGTGATAGTGGTAGCAGAAAGCCGTGGCATCCGTGGGAGTACAGAGAAGACCTGATGGTCTATCTGCTGAAGGGCAGTATAAAATATCTTGAATTGCTAATCCATATAAACGGAGACGGGATAGATAAGCAGAAGGCTCCCCTCCCAATCTCTTCCCCCTCTCCCTTCCCTACCTTAACAGCATATAGTTGTGGTATATTCCAATCTTCTGTAACTCTGTAGTTGCATGTTCTATAATTCTGTAGTTGTAGTATATTCCAATGCTCTATAATTCTGCAGTTGTAGTATGTTCCATTGTTCTATAATTCTGCAGTTGTAGTATATTCCAGTGTTCTATAATTCTGTAGTTGTAGTGTATTCCAACGCTCTATAATTCTGTAGTTGTAGTACATTCCAATGTTCTTTAATTCTGCAGTTGTAGTATATTCCATTGTTCTATAATTCTGCAGTTGTTTATTCCAATGTTCTTTAATTCTGTAGTTGTAGCATATTCAAATGTTCTATAATTCCGTAGTTTTAGTATATTCCAATGTTCTATAATTCTGTAGTTGTAGTATATTCCAATATTCTATAACTCTGTTGCTGAAAACAAATAAACTTTTGCCTACGTCTACATTACATCTCCCTATCTACAACCTCATACCATCATTTCCTGTCATTTTATCACTACTCAACAGGAGAATGTTTTCGCGTGTTGTGGTCACACATTGCCTCATTTTCGTTGGCCACTCACCTCCTTCTCAATTTCCTTTGCTTCTATTTCTACTGTCTCTTAGTAACGCCCAATCTTCATTTCCTTGGCGCTCCTGATCTAAGCACACTACCATCTTTGAAACGTCTTCCTCCTTTCCCTCCTATCTTTCACTTTGACCTGTCTTTATCACCCACTGGTCATTTGACCCCTTCATCATCACCCTCCAGTCCAACTACCCCATGATCACCACCACCCATCACCGCTAGTCCTCTTCCATCATCACCAACCAACACCATTTGTAATCCTCCATCATTACCACCCACCACTACCAGTCTTCCTCTATCATGGCCCCCCCCCCCAACCACCACAAGTTCTGCTCCATCATCACCACACACAACCATCAGTCCTCCTCCATCATCACCACCCACCAACACCAGTCTTGATCCACCAACACCATCATCATCATCGCCCTCCAGCCCTGTTTTCCCCCCTCATCACCCAGGAGCCTCCACCGTCTCCTCCACCCTCATCCCACCGCCAGAGATCCTTGGGCCTTACTGCAGGAGTCGACAGAGTTCGTGTCCTCAGGCTATCCTTGTTCCTGTGCACCTGCTTCCACCGGCGACTTGCAGCTGACAGAAGTTTTTCCCGAGGGCTGCTGAGCCCGCCTACCAGCCCCACTGCCTGGTACTGGTATCGCCTCGTACCGCAAGAGCCTTGTTCGTATAAATCATAGTGCCGGAGATAACGTGTTCCTAGGATTATCTACCATCAGAACCGCCTTGGAGTAGTTGCCACCTTGTGCTAGAGGTACCTTCCGTTGGTCTTACCTATCATCAGCCTTGCCTGGTACACGTACCTCTTTGTACGAGGAATATCTAGTCCTCATGGACAAACAGGATAGGAACAGCTTGCACCTAAGCCCATCCCGTCTGAGATTTCCTAGCACTAGAGCTGCCTTAGTACAGAGCTCTCCTGGTATTACGGCAACCTGGTGGTTGTTCCCTGTGGGTAGATTAACCTGGCAGTAGGATACTCCAGTGAAGGACCTTCGTGACTGTAGGGCAACACCCCGCTAAAACCCCCTTGTACTGCAGAAGACCACCTCCTACTAGTGTTGCATAATGTTATAACTTCTTGTGAGGACGGCTGCTCATAACCATGAACGTGTAGAGACTTAAAAAAAAAATATAAGTGTCTTTCCGCACAGTAGATTGCATTTGGAAACACGACCCTTTACAGAAGGCGATTTTCCTCAAGCTGCCGAAGTGTGCGGAGGCATATCTGACACGTGGAAATCCTCAGGACAATGGACCGTCGTCTCCGCGCGCCATTCCTGGGGAAATGATAATCGCATCTTAGTTACAGTTTCCTTCCGAAAGAATCTCAATTTAATCAAGCAACCACTGCACTCAGGAGACAACACCACCCCCCTGCTCCCACAGGAAGGAGAGACAGTTGCTGGTATAACTTGGCCAAACTTCGAAGCTTCTCAAGGATGGCCGCGGACATCCAGTGTTCCTGGAGTTTGTCGAAGTGGCTGGGATGTAGAAGGTTGTTTGTATTGGCAGCTTCAGTGGAGGGGTGGTGATTGCGGCACGAAGGATCGCTGTTAATTAGCGTCTCGACATGAAGTTGGTGTGGGTGGGAGTGGCGGTGAAATATCTGCCAGTAATGAGGATGTAAAGGATGTCAACAAAGACAGGCAGTGTTTAAAACTTGTGTGCTTTTAAAACATTA
>NC_092251.1:3637500-3650000 GCF_036320965.1 Panulirus ornatus | reverse complement strand
CAAGACATGAGGGGAACCCAAGAGTGTAAAGTCATTCTCTCCACGTACCATGCAAATAGGTAATTTACAAAGACAGATAGATAGATAGATAGATAGATAGAGAGAGAGAGAGAGAGAGAGAGAGAGAGAGAGAGAGAGAGAGAGAGAGAGAGAGAGAGAGAGAGAGAGAGACAGAATGGCAGGGAGGAGCAAATCCAGAAATAATCCACCATCTTGTGGTTGCAGAGGAGAAAGCACCGTGACATCTCCAAGACCACTGAAAGCCCCTCATTAACAGAGTACTCAAGAGGTACTCATTACCAGAGTATTCTTGGAATCTCAGCTGCTACCCCTCACAAATCCCTGACAGCTTCCTGATCTTTGGATATTCAGTTTTAGATTCCAAGTCATGTTTCGTGAACGTGGCCAGAAATTGCTAGAGGTCGACTGAAGAAGAACTCAGAAGAGGGCGATGGAAGTGACTTAAAGTTCTGAGCACAGTGGCTTATATCCTTCGTGGGATGAAGGTAGTTTATATCCTTCGTAGGATGAGGGTGGCATATATCCTTTAGTAGGATGAAGTTGGCTTATATCCTTCGTTGGATGAGGGTGGTTTATATCTTTCGTAGGATGAGGGTGGCTCATATTCTTTCATATAAGCAAAGCGGCTTATATCCTTCGTAAGATAAGGATGGCTCATGTCCTTTGTAGGATGAGGATGGCTTATATCCTTCGCCACCACAGTTTACGCCGGATGCACGCACGGCGACACACTGCCTCCGCCTGGCCAGCCAGTCGACTGAGCTTGCTTATATTAGTCACTGCAGATGCATCCAGCGGCCGGCTTAACACGGCAAAAACTACACCGCTGACGTTAATGTGTTATTGGTCAAGAAATAAGTTATTGGTGGGTCGTGAAGACGTGCGAATGGTTTTCGTGACGATTCGCTTCCTCTGGCGAAGTTCGTTTTGCCAAGGGTACATCAGAGAGATAATATCAATCTTTTTTCCCTTTTTCTTGCGTAATGGAGAATTATTGGTTATCAAGTTTCTACCGAAAGCCTCTCATACCGTGAATCTTTAATAAAGATCATTACGTAAAGGACAGTTGCTCATGAGAACCAAAGTCATTAGCATCACGCAAAGGTAAAACATGTTTGATGCAATAAGGAATTTACCAGATAGTTTGTATCCATTTCATTGATACTATAATCGAATGATAATTAAATATCCAAAAGACCGCATAAATTCACGGGGTGAAGGAGCACTTTCTTTTTTCTAATTCGGTTTTGCTGTCATTACTAAATTTTGGATACATCTTTCCATATCAGATTCACAAAAATAGTTATATATTTAGGACGACTTCTATATAACTGAGTTTATGACGAATATCCTTATTCTAATCTTTATTCACTCCAATTGCTAAAAATCTTAAATGGTAACAAAGATAAAACCTTCATCGCAACACATCAACTTGGTGGATGGATTATGGGCGATGGCTAAATACTCAAATCATAAGATCTTTCGTTTTAACAGAGTCAAAAAGTAGTACAGTCTCTATATTTCTTACATGTTGCTGGTAAAGAAAACATCATTACCTTAGCAGTTCGATCGTACATCTTAGACTATTGGATCTAAGATTAATCTAGAGTCATATTTTGTAATAAGAAACATCTGAAGTGGATACATAAGCTGTTGAAGGGACAGCACATGTATACGGAATACACTGTTCAGACAACATCTCAAATGTATACTCATAACTTTCTTCAGTGACATTACAAGTATTAAGATAAGCTGTTAAAGGGACTTCTCAGATGTACATATAAGCTGTTCAAGGAACATCACTCGTGTACAGCTGTTTAATTTTCCTTTACGAGATCACCAGAGGAGGTGATGTCTGTCTTCGTACTACCGGCGGACCGCAATCCAATCGTAAGACTTCATTACCACTAAGTCTCCAAACTGTTAAGTACTGAACTTTGACTTCTTCAAGAGAAAGTTGGCTGCGCCGTAGCCTCCGCACCTCCCTCGCTACCCCTGATGTGCCTCCGGCGTCCTCCCCTGCAGGAAAATTGCTGGATTAGCATCTCGTATACCGTGATCACTTCAGACACATTACAGAGCGCAGGAAGGCAACAATTACCCCTCCTAGCGTTATCAAGGGAAGTAGTGCAGAAGGAGAGGGGTGAGGATAACCCCTATTTAATGGAAGAGGAAAGAGAAAAGACAGTCCCTTCTTTTAATGGAGGAGGAGGAGGAGGAGGAGAGAGAGAAAGATGGCCCCCTTCTTTTAATAGAGGGGAGGGTCTTCCTCTTTTTTTTATTTCAAACGGAGAACAGCTTGGGGTTCTCGACTTTAGGGGGCATAGAGAGGGGGAGAGAGAGAGAGAGAGAGAGAGAGAGAGAGAGAGAGAGAGAGAGAGAGAGAGAGAGAGAGAGAGAGAGAGAGAGAGAGAGAGAGAGAGAGAGAGCCGACGCACCAAAGAAGGCAGGTAGGAATTAAGAAGGCTCCGGGGAAGGTAACTGGGCTAAGCACTGGCCAATTACATGTTGAGAATACTAATCGAGGCAGAGGCTCCCGTGGTGGTTGGGAGGGGGATGTGTGGGGGCGTGGAAGGGTGTGTGTGTGTGTGTGTGTGTGTGTGTGTGTGTGTGTGTGTGTGTGTGTGTGTGTGTGTGTGTGTGTGTGTGTGTGTTGTGTGGTGCAGTGTGGTGTAGTGTAGTGTGGTGTGGTGTAGTGTGGTGTGGTGTGGTGTGGTGTGGTGTGGTGCGGTGTGGTGTGGTGTGGTGTGGTGTGGTGTGGTGCGGTGTGGTGTGTATGGGAGGAAGCCGTTGTTGGCGCAGACATCACAGAAAGCGGAGCTAGCACGAGTATTAAGGATGTCGTGAGAATTATACAATGAAGGAGAAAAAGAGTATGATGGATAGTAGACAGTCTGTGGCGTGGGTGGGATAGCTGGTCAGGTAGAGTGCGTGGGGTGGGGTGGCATGTGTGGGGTGTCATGACTGCCTGTGGCATGTGCGCGGGGCGGTGTGTGGTATCGTGGTAACCATTATGTCCCAGAGAGAGAGAGAGAGAGAGAGAGAGAGAGAGAGAGAGAGAGAGAGAGAGAGAGAGAGAGAGAGAGAGAGGGGGAAAAAATGAAGAATAATGACAGTGAGTCAGATAATGGAGACGCAAGTTTGTGACTGTGGGTCTCCTGCCATGCGAGTAATTACCAGGTATTGCCGATGGCCTCACTTATTCTCTACGTAATACGACGAACTTGCCACAAGTTGCGAGCTTGTAAAGGTCGTCTCGCTCCTGTGGAGCTTTTGTAAAAGTTCCGCTGGTTATCCTTTATACTCTTTTTTTCTTCATGAATATTTTTCGATACGTTTTTCCCACTCAGGGAAGCTGTCTGTGTCACGTTGCTCTTTTTTGTTTCTCTCTCTCTCTCTCTCTCTCTCTCTCTCTCTCTCTCTGTATTCATTCACTCATCCATTCATCTATCTATCAGCCTGTATCACACACACACACACGCACACGTACACGCGAAACCTGGGCCAGGCATACACCTTCATCTTCCCTACATCTTCAATTTTCAAGATCATGGCAGTAATGAAAGGGCGGAAATCATGCTTGTAAGAGCATGACACTCGGCCTAAAATGGACTAATCGATAAGAGACACACAATGGCCCTCAGGAAATGCGATACAGCTACCTTAAGACGACAAGAGAGGCGCAGGTAGATCATTGTATAGAAAACAATGGAGCGGTACAGTTATAGAGAACTACGGTAACCACTGTATAGAAGGGCGGAACTATAGGGATGCGCACAGAAGTAGGATGATTACCATAGTTGAGAAGGAAACAGTACTAATATATCATGGAACTCGGGTGCTCATCACACTCAAGTATAGCAAAAAAAGGAAAAAGCTTTTGAAATTGCAACAAAGGCTCTTATGAAACCCACGGATCTAAAACAGGTTTATATTTATGTGTTTTAATCCATCCAGTCTTGTGAAGAACAAAACCTGCCATAATCTCCCAAGGGATAATGGTTTCATGAGAAAACATACAATATATCAAGAGTTACTTTAACCCGCAAAAGATTGTCAGGCGAAATTGTGTCGCGACGCGAGATTCAAAGAGTAACATTGTTCTGGTGTCATTCCTCATCTTCTCCAAGGGTTCCTGTACCTCCAAGGGAAAAGGTGGAATCCTTTGGAATGAGTTCTTCAATGGGACTGTACTCTGATGAAACAACTAAGCCGAAGGTGACTTTTTACTTGTGGCATAAACAGAAGCAGGAGTAGATCAGTTACACTTATATAAATATACATATCTACCTATCTATCTGTCTACATATTTATCTTTTCACCAAAACATTTTGTTTCCTCCGATTCTCTATACATAACCTCTCGTGTCTATTCTCTCCTTCTATGCGTAGTCCTCTGAAGATGAGATAATACACGAAAGCCCTCAGGATATATATATATATATATATATATATATATATATATATATATATATATATATATATATATATATTCGAGGATGTGATACCAACAGGACAGGACAATTACAATTCATAAAACAATGGAAGTAAATTTAATAGTAATCGTACGCCATTATTCCCCTGAACGATATTCGAAATACTAATAATTTCTGTAGATAAAGTAATTATGAGCAACTTTTAAATGATTCATTTTTAGTCGCAATTCAGTCGTTATATTTCATTCATTTTATTACGTAAGGTTCAAAGAGTACATCTATATTGACGTTTGTTGATATTTAATATGTTATTCTGTTCATAAATCTTTACAGATAGTTTCATATCAACCCATGAGAGAATTTTACGACAATATCGACATATTTGTGTGCATATTATACTCTCTGTGTATCTCGCTTTTCGCATCTATATTATATATATATATATATATATATATATATATATATATATATATATATATATATATATATATATATATATATATGCTTAAACAAAATGTTTGACAAAAAACCTAACAATCTGTGTAGTAAGCATCACCATCAGTGATCCTCAAGTGTTACTTAGACTGGAATACCAAGCTCTGATCATCCAGAGGGTCACTTGCGTTGAGCGTAGGACAATGGACGGAAACAGTGGAGGGAGACGGTTGACGAGGGGGTAGTTGAAGAGGAGGGGGAGAGGGAAGGGGGGGGGGGGCGGCACCGGAATGGGTCAGTGGAGGGGAACAGTAGAGTATCGAAGTAACAGGAGGAGGGGACAGTGCCCGTCCTACTTCCCACCCGGGACATGGATGGGACAGTGCACGTGCTGGCAGCCCCAGAACACCTTGCGGATAAGGACAATCATCGGGGACGGGCGGCCGGCATCGCGCCGCCCCCAGGGCTTGAAGACTCACTTCCGGAGCACAGGTGAATCCGGGGAAAACGATTAACCAACTTCCGGCGGAAATTTCGCAGAGTTACGCGGCTTTACGGAATGCTTCGTCTCCGTAAGAGACAACGCCAAGAGTCGACGCCAGACATACTCGTTTCTTATTGTCGGCAACGTCGTCATGCACACGTGAGGGTTTGAGGAACCGTTCCACCGCCGGCATACACCAGCAGCCTGATGGCGTCGGAGGCGGGGATCTGAGACGGCAAGGCCACGGACGTGAGTGATGGAGACGCAGTTACAACGGACGCGTCGACGGAGGCTGGTAGAACGCTCCTCGTCGCCGCCTCAGCGCCGCTGCGGTCCCGTCTAATCACATCCACGCGACTGGCAACGCGCACAAAGAACCACTTCCGGCTATTATCGCCGAGACCCCTCGCTCCCCCGGCTGAACCGAAGGACTCCTGGCTATGCTGAAGGACTGTAGGAGCTCTAGTCTCGTCTACATCCTTCTCTTGAGGGAGTATCCTGCTTACAGGATCCCACAGAAGGATGTGCTGCTTTGCTTTCAACATCATGATCATTTCTCACTCACCTCGACCAGCACTGCTGCTATAGACTTCTTTGGTCTGGCTGGCTGGCTGCCTGATTACCTCGCTGGCTGGCTGCCTGACTAGAATATAGAACCACAAACATAGGTGTATACAGATCGAGAAACAACCATCTGCCAACGATCTCTACTAACAACTTCTGGAAGTCAGGATCACCCTACCACCATCACAGTTGTTAGAACCAACTAAAGTTTCCTGAAAAAAATGAATTGAGCTATTAACGTATATTCGACCCACCGGGTGCAGCTTATTCCAAACTGTGTATGTATCTTTATATATATATATATATATATATATATATATATATATATATATATATATATATATATATATATATATACACCATAATTCTTTATATATCAATATTATGAACTCGGTTTGAGTTAACTTTGATAGGAGTGTTTACAATGGACACACTGCTAAACGATCAGGTAATGCCAGTTGTTCTGGAGTAACTCTATTTCTCTCTACTGCACTTGAGAGATTTACATGATTAAAGTATTGCAAACCGATTCTTGACTAATGGAACGTGTGAATATGTTATGCTTGTGAAGGGATTTTCTCTCGTTTACCACTGTTTTCCTCTCGGGATTTGTCTAAGCATTATGTGCTATGTTCCCTGTACTTAAAAGCAGTGATTTAGTGTATATCTAGTACTTCTTTGGGTTGGAATCTCTATTAGATCTACAGCTTCCGTGTTTATTTTTCGTTCACTTCTACTTGCTTTGATTTCTCGTCATATCCCTGTGTTTCTTTGTTTCATTTGACGTATTTTGTTTTTCAGTCTGAATATCATTCCCTCTCTTGTGTTTTAGTATTATGTTTTGTTTCCTCTATCCTTTTACCTCCTACGTTTTCTTCTTCATTTTGGATTCTATTTTGAAATCCTGTTTCATTTCCTTTCTTCTCTTGTTATACTAATTGCTTTGGTGTACTTTCCCTTCTATATATCACTGCACATTTTTTCTTTCATATCGCCCCCATTCCTGTTTAATCAATTTCTCTCCTCTCCTACCCAGTCGTGAAACTTTATCTTCATTCTCATCCTCCTCTCTCCCTTCCTTTGCTCATATTTTCCTTCCTGTGTTATCTTCCTATATCTTTTTTATTCCTTCTCTTCTTTCTTTATTCCCCATTCACTCTGCTTCCTTTGCATATATATTCTTAATATCTTCAATCCTCATATATTACCTTATTCCCAGTTTCTATGCCATTTTCTATCCTACCATCTTCAGAGATTACGCCTTTCAAACATCTTTCTGTCTTTATGTAAAATTCTTTAAGCTCTCCTACTCAGTAACGATTTATCACAGAGGTCTGAAATTCTGTACATAAGTTCTTAAGACCGTATGTCAAAACCTTGGGAAAATTTGCATTTATCAACCTATAGTTCAAGAAGAAAAGACCCAGCAGTGGTGCTTCTACGAATGAGTTTGGTTCTGAAACATCCTTTCTTTCACTGTTAGTGCTTGGAATTCGAAACCTGTTTAGTAAGTTTCTAATTGACTACACTAAGTAAGGAACGAAGTACGATTTGATTTAATGGAAGGTGGTAAAGTTATGCCTCTTTGACACAGACGTTCATGGGAAAAAAGAGAAGAAAAAGGATTTTCCATAACTCTCCCCTCTGTAACGATTTGCACTTGGTCTGAAATTCAGTAAGCAAGTTCCCAAGGACGTACACTTGAGTCCTGATGAAAATCCTGTGTCCACACTCATTTCTGACCACATGAATTCTGTATCAGCACTTGTTAGTCAGGACAGAATTCGACTTTCCATCTAGAGGATTTGTCATCATCCCCAAGAACTCTAGTCTCCCTAGTTCCAGCTCTTTCACTCTGTCTCTCTTCCATCTTTCAGGGTCTTTCATTTAAACTCCCCAAGGGAACTTACCGAAATACCTATGAATATTCGGATATATATATATATATATATATATATATATATATATATATATATATATATATATATATATATATATATATATATAAAATCTTTATCTGTGCTGGATGTCAATCTCAACAGCGTTTGAAATTCCCTTTATATTTATATGTTTTATTTATCAGCTATCATATGAATAAAATGTCAGCCCCCTCCTTCCTCTCTCTCTCTCTCTCTCTCTCTCTCTCTCTCTCTCTCTCTCTCTCTCTCCTTCATGCACCCATGTATTCCATACGTACTATTCTGCAGATGATAACCCTCGACATAATCCATCACAATTTCTGTTATCTGTTCCTTCCAGGTACACCAACGTACTGTCCACCAGCATATAACCTCGTCCTAAACCATCCGATCATTTGTTATCTGTCCTTCGTACGTCCCCCCCCCCCCCCCCCACCCCCCCATATACACCTGTTCTCCCTCGTCTATCTCGTCCCCGTCTTCCCCGTCAATCAACCGGTCTGCCCCTTACCCACATGCTGAACCCGTGGTCGAGGGCACCCGGGGTCACGCCCGGGGGCAAAGCGGGGCAGGACGCGAGGTCGACCCTGCCCTGAGGGCTGAGCCGAGATGGAGGGAGGGAGGGAGGAGGGAGGGGGTTGGTGGATGGGTGGAAGGGTTAGGAAGGGGGAGGAGGAGGGAGGGGGCACCTTAATCCTTGCTCAACAAACTTTATTATTCATGTATGTATCGTTTATTTTCATCTTCTATCATCTCTCCTTGTCTCCTCCTTCCAAATTCTCCCTATTTTCTGCCTTTCCTCCCTTTCTTTCTATCTGTCTTCCTTTCCTCCTTCTTCCCTCTATGCTTCTAATTCCCTCCATTATTCTTTCCTTCTACTTTCTACCTCCTGTTACTCATCATGCTCCTGTTGTCCAAACGCCACCTCTAGTAACTCTGTCCTCACCTATCCAGCCCCTCACTTTCCTATCCATGCCACTGACTGTTCTGTAATCTCTCTCTCTCTCTCTCTCTCTCTCTCTCTCTCTCTCTCTCTCTCTCTCTCTCTCTCTCTCTCTCCCGGCCATCACGGCAAAATCTCATCGTACGTACTTCTAGGTCAGTAGGTCAATACTCATACCTTCCATTTCCCTGTTAAACCCAACAAAGAAACACTCAAAGACACATACAGACGCACAGACAGACATATATACATACACACACATAGTGACACACACACACAGACACACACACACGTTACAAAAACTGGAAATAATAATCTCGTCTTTGCGACCGGCTTCCCTGCTGCGGGTCTTACCCCATCATCCTCCATAATTGCGATTTTCCCGAGGAAATAATATTCCCCATGTTGGAGACACTAACAGAGGACAGCATTCCTGTCTCAATTGCTCTCGTTATTCCAGAACAAAAATCTCCGACTCTGTTCTCTCGAACCTCAGTAAAGGTGAAAATTATGCCTAGTTTTTACAGACTTTCTTACATCTCGTCTTGTTTCTGATCAGACCTGACCTGCGAAAGTGATAGGAAAAAAAAGATATCGACATTACCAGAATAGATCCATTATAGGCAAACCCTGTATGCCTGTAACTATATTTCTTTGATGTCAATGGACTGTAGGATACAAATCACTGAGAATACAAGCAACAACGGTTGAAAATAGTTTAAAAAACCATCGTTCTAAGAGAAGAAAGTTATTTGCATCCTACCACCTCTGTGACCTTAACTGTGAGAGAATTGACTAAAGTTTTCCAGATACTTCGACATCCACAGAAGGCTGGGCCCCCAAGAGGACAGCAAGAGAAGGCTGGGCGCAGTAATAAATCAACAGAGGGTCGAGTCCAGTTGTCCACCCCTCGCTCTAGTAATCAGACGTTATCCTCATCAGAAGGAACTGTACTGACATTAGACCTGGAAATCATGATTTATCGAAGAAGCTTTCCGAGTCACACAAAGTTTCTCCTCTGAGGACTTGAAACTTTACATAATCTAATCGTAGGACTTAATCATGCATACGTAATGACGTGTGCAACATCAGTATTGGGTCATAAGATGCTGGTCTGCCCGAGGCGACGGGAGTTCCCTGTCCTTATAACCCGGCAGACCTTCAGTTCTGCTTCACTTATCTGTAGATTAAGTCCATTTACCAGCCTCTCGTCCCTCTCTGTGAGCCGAGTGAATGAATGAAGGTTCCAATGAATGAACGCACTTGTACGGGTTTGGGGCGAAGCCCTTAGTGCCTTCCCCTCCTGATGGAGGGAGTTTATCCTCCAGAGGCCCCGTGGTGATGGTCAGAGCGGTGGTGGGTGTCGTCGTCTAAGGGCTTTGCCCACACGAAATCCTGAAGGTGTGCTGTAAATCTTCGACAGGACTTTAAGGTGAGTATATACAAGAGCTTCCTCGGTATCTGTTCGAGACGTTGATAGAAAGAGCCTCTGATACCTAGGGAGCTGTAAAATTGTGACGTCAACTATGGAGCTGGTAGCTACCAACGCATCTGTTACGATTTCTACTGGTCTTTTTCCGCTTGAAGAGAGAAGACGCCGAGGGAGTTTTTACCAAGTCATTCGTCTCGTTGCCTGGATGAGTTCCCATGAGAATCTAGTTGCCGTCTTTAACCTCTCGGAGCTTGGAAGTGCTCACAGCTCTTAGATAAGGATCCTTCTAAACTGTTTTTTTTTTTCTGGATACAGAGAATGACGCCTTGAAAGACAACTGAAGGGTTGGTTAAAGTCAATACTATACATTAGTGAAGGTTCGTATCTATAGAGGAAAAGGAGCCGCATGGTTAGATTAGGTAGCTATGTTCAGCTTACCATGGGATGGCTAAGGGTGCGTTTTTCGGCTGAAAAGATGAGGGGAACGCGAGGAGAACAGCTGAGTGGGTGGGTAATAATCATTCTTATGAAGACAGTGCTCGTCCACAACGAAACTTACGCTACAGGCTGACATCACAAACACACACACACACACACACAAACACACACACACACACACACACACACACACACACACGCACACACACACACACAAAGAAACACATATACAGGCACACAAAACCATGCATACCGCAGGTAATTTGAGTAATTACAGTAAATAGCGTTCCACTAAGGTTGGCATCTTAACAGTGGAGGAGTCTGACTATGACGGTAGGAAGGGCTGGAGATCCTGAGGCAATAGTTCCTTTGTTACTAGGGAACGTGTAGCCTGTCTTTCTACTGGGAAATCACGTACCAATCGTTAATACTACAAGGAAAATGAACAATGGCCATACAAGTGATCGTGACCTTAAATTTACAGTGTATACTCACTGCTCTGATAAAACTACTTGATTCCGTTGCTGATGATTAAAAATGTGTATCCCATTTGCTCTGTTAGTAGACCCAAGAGTCCGCTAATTATCCTATGAAAATAAATGAACTTCCTTGGTAATATTTAACATTTCCTGGTATCTGAATTCATCTCCAAGCACAACCATGCCCAGGGAAATATCTATTCCAAAGAGACTGCCTCGTACATTAGGTGCAAATCATTAACATTCCATCAGATCTCATCATATACCCTAATCATTCATCCTAACATCGTCAGGGTAATCTCATTCACGATTATCTATTACAATCAGGGTTGGCTCACCCGCCTGCCTGCCAACCAATCACCCTCACAGTTATATCACAGGTTCCTACAATCAACTCGCTGATTTGACGAAGTGTTCGCCAAACATTGTGTCGGAGGGGGAAAAACGTATATGGCCCAATAAGCTTGCCTGTTAACCCCCGAGAGAGAAAGCACCTCAGAGTAAAAAAAAGAGAAAAAAAAAAGCTTACCAGTCTTGGTTAGAGAGAGAGAGAGAGAGAGAGAGAGAGAGAGAGAGAGAGAGAGAGAGAGAGAGAGAGAGAGAGAGATCGGGTAGTGGGTGGTGGTGGGGCCGGAAACCCCACCATATCTCAGCTCCATTTCACTGTGGACACTCACGAGCGTTGGAATGGCTCTCGCCTCTTCATAAAACCCGCCGGACCGGGGTGACACAAACGCCAAATTACAAGGAAAAGTATGAATTACGGAGGCTGCCTTGGCTGTTTTATTGCAAGGCAGGATTTAATGTTGGTAATCTCAGAGTGGGCGAGGTAGAACGTGCGTCACTTTTATGTAGTGGAGCTTTTCGACACTCCTGACCTCGTAAGGCACACTAACTGGCTATTTGTCCGGAGGGCAGACGCAGAGATTGCAAAAATAAATATGGCTATGAAGTGGCAAGGCGAAGGAATGGTGCACGACAGATGTCGCCTCGCCCCTGTTACTAAGATATTTTATTCTTATTGGCGTCAATAATGTTGTGCGGACGAGAAGATTTATACATGGCTCCCTTTTCTGCAGAGATGAAGATATATATATATATATATATATATATATATATATATATATATATATATATATATATATATATATATATATATATATATATATATATATATATTCTTTTTTCCTATTAAAACGGGGAAATGAAACACGATAAGTTCTCAAGTGCACTTTCGTGTAATGTTCACATCATCAGGGGAGATACAAGAAAGAAATATAAGACAGTTGATATACAACGAAGACTAGCTGCATTATATCACTTCCAAATCTTTCTCATCTTGTCTTACTC
>NC_092251.1:3600000-3632500 GCF_036320965.1 Panulirus ornatus | reverse complement strand
CTTTCACTCTCTTCCTTTCCCCACATCTCCTCCTCTCCTCAAGCCTACTACACACTGATCAACACTGAAGGGTAATGTCAGCCCAGTGCGGTGGATCCTCATTGCTGCAAGACACTGTAGGTGATCAATAGACCTTTCTGACGTCTCTCAGTAATGCGGTGAACGCTACGAGCTATACGAGCTACCATTACCTACCCCCATGGGCAAATCTTGTCGTAGGTACTCATAGGTAAGCAGGTGGGTATGGATATTCTATGCACCAGTTCTACCTCTTGAAGAATGGCTACCTAGGTAGGTAGATACTCTACGAGTCTACGTTCTAATCTTTACTCATGGCGAAATCTCGTCGTAAGTACATGTAGGTAAGTATTCCTCCTTCAATCCCCATTACTGCTGTGACGAGGCAAATATGGGGTGAAATAGGTGCTACAGTAAGGAGGAAGGACGGCCATGGAGAGCTAGTTGTGCCAGCATGTGACAAGAGGGGAGATCCGTCAGAGGCATTGTGTATGCAAATTTTAATAATCACGTGCACGTTGTCTTCATTACCGTCTATGCATACGTAAACATGATGCGCACAAGCGCATATATATTCTTAAACACACAAACACACACACACACACACACACACACACACACACACACACACACACATACAACTACAACAACAACAAATATATATAATATATATATATATATATATATATATATATATATATATATATATATATATATATATATATATGGTTTGGGCACATGGAGAGAATGAGTGAGAAAAGATTGACCAAGAGGATATATGTGTCGGAGGTGGAGGGAACGAGGAGAAGTGGGAGACCAAATTGGAGGTGGAAAGATGGAGTGAAAAAGATTTTGAGTGATCGGGGCCTGAACATGCAGGAGGGTGAAAGGCGGGCAAGGAATAGAGTGAATTGGATCGATGTGGTATACCGGGGTTGACGTGCTGTCAGTGGATTGAATCAGGGCATGTGAAGCGTCTGGGGTAAACCATGGAAAGCTGTGTGGGGCCTGGATGTGGAAAGGGAGCTGTGGTTTCGGGCATTATTGCATGACAGCTAGAGAATGAGTGTAAACGAATGAGGCCTTTGTTGTCTTTTCCTAACGCTACCCCGCACACATGATGGGGGAGGGGGATGGTATTCCATGTGTGGCGAGGTGGCGATGGGAATGAATAAAGGCAGACAGTGTGAATTGTGTGCATGGGTATATATGTATGTGTCTGTGTGTGTATATATATGTGTACATTGAGATGTATAGGTATGTATATTTGCGTGTGTGGACGTGTGTGTGTATACATGTGTATGGGGGTGGGTTTGGCCATTTCTTTCGTCTGTTTCCTTGCGCTACCTCGCAAACGCGGAAGACAGCGACAAAGCAAAATAAAAAAAAAAATATATATATATATATATATATATATATATATATATGTATATATATATATATATATATATATATATATATATATATATATATATATATATATATATATATATACACACACAGAATCAAAGGTTATCTGAAAATCATCGTTCAAATTGTATGATTTGCCCTTTAAGGGTTTTGTGATTTCAAAGTTCCACTGAAAGTTTAGTGGTTTAACACTCCCTCTGAAGGTCTAGAGTTGTAAAACTGCCGCTGAAGGTGTATTAGTTTATCATTCCCTGAAGTTTAATATTTCAACACAACTTTGATGGCTTAGTGGTTTAACACTTCACTTGAACATCTAGTGGCTAAACAATCCATCTGAAAGTTTCATAGTTTAACAATCTCTGATCCTTCAGTTGCTTAACACTCTTCCCAACACTAGGAGATTCACTGACTTTTTTGTTGTTCCCTTTATGTCCCATGAGTTTTGGTGTGACAATATGTTAATGAAGTATTTATCTTAAAGTTCATTCTTTTCGACTATCCAAAAGTGAAGGTAGAAAAATTTACAGGCACACTACTGAGGCTCCTGTTGTGTAGCCTAGAGGATAGACTGACAAGAGAGAGGGCTTGAGATGTTAGAGTTGAGGTGAGAGGTGAGTTGACAGTCAGGATAGATCTGACGGTGAGATATGATGGTGAAGGATGTTGAGAGTCGATGGTGAGCTGTGTTGATGGTGAGGCATCTCATGAGCTGATGAAGAGGTGAGGTTGAGTTGATGGAGAGAGAAAAAGATGGTGAGGGTCGAGTTGAAGGTGGAAAGTGATGTGGGACGAGAGAGAGAGAGAGAGAAAGAGAGAGAGAGAGAGAGAGAGAGAGAGAGAGAGAGAGAGAGAGAGAGAGAGAGAGAGAGAGAGAGAGAGAGAGAGGTATTGGAGATCAGCGTGAGGGGTTCGTTGACAGGTGAGAAGATTTTGTGGTCTAAATAAAGCGAGGTTGATTTGTTAGTGCCGTCAGGACGAGGGACTGATAGCAGGGCGAGTGAGAGTAGAGGAAGGTGAGGGAGAGGGGAGAGGTGAGAGTAGGCGGATGAAAAGGAACAGAGGGCTGGTAAGGGATGAGGAGAGCCAGAGGACCTGAGGCAGGAGAGAGAAGGAAAGAAATCGAGAAGGACTCATGTGTGCTCCTGAGGGACAGTAAGGATAGTTACGGCCCTGAAAGTTGGGAGGGAGAGATGTAGCCCTATAAGACAAGAGGCATGGAAAGATGTGGCCCTGAGGGAAGGCAGTGGAGAGAAGTGGCCTTTAGATCTCACAGGGAGAAGATAGGTGTGGCCGTGAGGGCTCACAAGGAGAGGCGTAGCCCTTAGGGACAGAGATACGAGGGAGAAGGTTATAGTTCTGACAACAGGGCTCAGGAAAGAAGGGTAGGCCAGAGGGCCGAGCTAGGGAGGGGAGAGGTATGGCCCTAAGGGTCTTCATGGAGAGGTGTGGCCCTGAGGGTTCGCAGGGAGAGAGATGTAGCCCCGAGGACCAAGCGGGGAAGGGGAGAGCTGTCAACTGGATAGGACTGCATGTCAGGATGAGAGGGGGAAGGCCGGTTGTTCCAGGTGTGTGTGTGTGTGTGTGTGTGTGTGTGTGTGTGTGTGTGTGTGTGTGTGTGTGTCTGTGTGTGTATGTGTCTGTGTGTGTGTCTGTGTGTGTATGCTCATATGCATTGATATGTGCGTATACTTAAATAAGACACGTGCGAGCGTGTTTGTATGTGTCTGTATGTAAGCGCCTCTGAATTATGTCCTCGTATTTACACAGGAGGCGACCTGTCGTCGACGCTGTCGCATCCAACACAAAAGGTAACGACAAGAACTTCGTCTGCCTTTAGTCCTCAACGTCTCTCCACGGTGAGGACCAATACCGAGAGAAACGACAGCAACAATGTCCTCTTCCAAACCTGTCGTCGGCGCTAATGAACCCAACACTACGAAAACGACAGTGACATCGTCTCCTGATACCTGATATCGACAGTAAGGACCAACACGACAGACACGACGAGAGGAGGACGGGCCAGGGATGGTTAATGGATGATGGGGATTACTGTAGGTAATTTCCAATATTTCCCCAGACATCATCCCCAATATTTCTTCATTACGGGTCCCTGGTTGGCGGCGGTGGTGGTGGTGTTGGGATGGGGATGCGACCCAAGTTGGGCTTCGGTGTCGGGGAGGGAAAGGTCCCAGGTCAGGCTTCGGTGTTGGGAAATCTTCCACACTGGCTTTTGGTGGTGTCAAGGATTGCAAGTTATATGGTATTTGGAATGGTGTCCTAGGCTGGGTTTGATATCGGGATCCCAAGGTGGGTCATGTCTGAAAGGGATCCCTATGTGGGGTTTAGCCTTGGGGAAGGTCTTCCTAAGTCGGGAATGGCTTTAATAAGCGTCCCAGATATTGATGATGATGATACCAACTTGGATTATACCATTCATTTTGTGTGTGTGTGTGTGTGTGTGTGTGTGTGTGTGTGTGTGTGTGTGTGTGTGTGTTCGAGGGGTCAGCGGGCGTCACACCTAACGTAACCAACCCACTCGTCCGCCGGGTCCCCCACCTGGTCGGTTGCTTTCTGGTTCAACTGACCTTTTCGCTCAGACCTTTGTAACCTGAATCCCCTCTCCATCCCTCCCGTCATCCCGTTGCGCTGCTTTCCCAGCAAGAATTCCTCCCCGAAGCACGAGTATATACAGCAGATCAGTGCGAGACGTCGCATCCGTATAAGTTATCGTCGATTATTTAAGGCGGAGGAAAAGAAGAAAAAGAAAAGCTAATAGAACGAGGAAGGACAGATCAGAAAAACGAAAGAAATATATGAAAGGATTATTGCTTGCCTCCCTCTCGTAGATCAGCCGGCGTCACTCCCCCCGTGATGTGACGTTTGGAGTCTTATTTCCTGTTATAAACAAGTGAAGCGGCGCCAACAGACGTCTGTCCCAGCGACTGGAGCTTCCATCACGTACAAGACCGTCTGCTCTGGAAGCCTCCAGGAAGGAGAAGTGACGGAGGAGAAGGAGAGTTGAAAAAAGAGGAGAAAGAGAGCGAGAGAAAGAGACGGGTTCACACACACACACACACACACACACACACACACACACACACACACATATATATATATATATATATATATATATATATATATATATATATATATATATATATATATATACAAACTCAGAGAAAAAAAATAACTTGTTTGTTCGCTTACCGCATGAATACTAAATTTTGTGTAGTTGTTTCAGAGAATATTGCAGCAAAATACGTGAGAAAAATACAGGTACAGCTGTACATACTGATAAAAAAGAAAAACAGAATAGCGACTTTGGCGAATTTTGTCGTGTTAGATACCATAAGAGGAGAGGCGGTCACTTTTACCATCAGCCAATGGATACACGTGAGAATCACATCAGTAGAATTTTATTGGTCTGTTGATAACGGCAGCTCGAAAGTTACTGGGCACATTGAATAATCACATTCTGACGTGGTGCAAAAGCTGCTTTTTGATCTCTGGGGTTTACACAATACTTAAATATATTTTACCTTTCCCTCAGAGTCTTGTCTTACGCCCCTCAGAAAGCATGAATGTGAAGGGAAAAGTACGATCTTTGGATTTTTTTTCAGAATGCTAGAATTCGTATTATTTTCAAATATATTTTACATTTATAGTCTAATCATTCCACGTTATGTCAGTGGACTGAGACTGGGGAAGACAAGTACATGATTTCTACTGACTAGCGATTCATTTCATATCCGTGGCGATTGGGACAACAAAGAAGATTCTAATTTCACGAATATGTAAAAGTTCCTGCAGCCTAAGGCTGTGCTACTTCCAGTACCATGGAAGTATTGACTTTTTTGGAGTGAGAAGTTGTTCTGAAGAGGCTATACTCCCAGTCATACGGCCATGCCAAAGGTGACAATTGTATCATACCGAGCAAGTGGAGTCTGGTAACACACACACACACACACACACATATATATATATATATATATATATATATATATATATACCTCGCAAACGCGGGAGACAGCGACAAAGTATAAAAAAAAAATATATATATATATATATATATATATATATATATATATATATATATATATATATATATACCTAAAACTCAAGTGCACAATACATAACAACCTTTATACACTATAAACCACACCCCATCAATCAAGACGGCCGTGTTTAATCTAGCTCCCGCCTTCCCAAATAAATGGCTCCTTCTAAAAAAAATATGAAAAAAAAACTCAACAATCTATACAAAAATAAAAATAGAAACAATAAAAAAAGCGTCTATGGAATCCTAACTTATGGTCCCCTGTGAGGTAGGGAAAAACGCTAGGATCAATGGTGCCCAGCTATTGGCTAGGACGGGGCCTAGCGGTCTTGTTAACCACTTTCTCCTTTTCTTTCTTTTTCTTTTTCATCTATCTCTCCGCATGACTGTCCATCTCTCCTTTTCACATTCTTAGTCACTATATTTTTCATTTTTCTTTTTCTCTCATTCTCTCTATTTCATTCTCTTACTTTTAGCCCCTTAGTCTCTTCCTGTTTTTCTCACTTTTCTTTCTCATAATTCATCTCATTTCTCATTCTCTGTGTGTCTGTCTGTTATTCTGTCCGTCTCTGGCTATTTGTCTGTTTGTCTCTCTCTCTTTACTCCCGAGCTGTGTTATGGTCCGGGTAGATGTTTATCTCCTCTCGGTCTTCCAAACCACAGGAATTCTCCCTTTTATCCTCTCTCCTCTCCCTTCCCTCTCTCTCCTCCCTTAGCGCCTGTTTTTTGAAACTTTTTGAGGATGGAATGTTGGAGATGGTTGTGGGAAGGGGAGGGGGGGGGATGATGGTGATGACGGCTGCTGTGATGGTGATGGTGGTGTTGGAACTCACGAAGGGTAGACTGGTGAGGTCACAAAGAGGTGATCAGGATACCCGTTTTTAGCACAGAGTATAAAAGGGAAACTGCACTCGGGCACTTAGATGAGACGCGATTCGAAGCTGGTAATTCTACGACCTTCCTCTTATGCCTCTGAAATTACCTACCCTCGTGAGTACTTACCTACTGAAATGCCCACCTACTTTCTCACGTAAGTACTTTGGTTCCTACTTACCTCTCTATCACACTATCTTGCATGAAGCAACTACCCAACTAACATCTCAGTTATTTACAGAAATGACAAAAAATCTGATTACCTACACATCTCTGTAAATTTCGCTACCTTTCTATATAAGTACATACTCACAAATTCGCAAAACTTACTCCCCACTTTCCATTCTCCTTACACACCAATCTCAAAGCACATCACTCGCTGCTTTACTTTCTTGTCACTGTCTGCACAGATCAGGAAATTTGGTTACTTACTCCCCCCAAACCCCCCCCCCCAGCAGATGACCTGTCAATGACCATCACGACTTCTGTTATGTGGCTTTCCTATGTGCTTTCACGTATGCACTACCACAACACAGCCTCATGTATGTACTCTCCAGTATGTATCCCTATATACGTACACCCAGGATGCAGCCTCATTCATTACTCTCCAGTATGTAACCCCATACATGTACTCCCATGATACAACCCCATGTATGTACTTCCCAGTATGTATACCTATGTATATACTTCCATGATATAGTCCCATGTACGTACTCCTGTCTGCGCCTACCCCTATATGTACTCCCATATATGCACCCTCATATGTACTCCCATTTATGTAGCGCCACGAAAGTGCTCCCTCGTACAGACAGAGGGACATTGAAAGAACTGCCGCTTCTGAAGGCGCCGGGAATAAGTCTTTTACCTCTCCGGCTGTGATCGACAACAGACACATTGTTTCTTCTTTCCTTTGCGTTATCCTTTGTTCTTGTGTTATTCTTTTTCTCGTTGTTTACTTGCACGTTGACTTCTCTTACGTTGTTCGTTCGTTTCTATTCATTTGGCTTGTTTTGTTTTCATGTTCTGGTATGCATATATATTTCAAATTTCTGTATCATATGAGATATACAATTTGGATGAAAAAGGTTTGTATTTTAACTTTTTTTCTCCATTCTCTATCACATTCCTGTACTTTTGTTTCGTGGTTAATATCTTGCAAGGGTCGGAAGAACGGCCTTCGACAGCTACCACAGACCGGGGTAGTTCTACACAAAGAAGACCTTTCGGTTATTGATTTTCCAGACTGTCGATCCAAAACTTATGTAAAGGCGGATAAGTTCCAGGAGTGGACGTGTGGTCGGAGGAACCACATATCGTCGGAGTCAGGACTGTTTTTATGTCTACATCTTTTAAGTTCTTCGTCTGATATTTGCTCTCTTCGTACACTTTTCCTTTGTATTCTTCACTTTTTTTATTCTGCTGCCCCTATTCCTTATCTATTCTCTTTTCGTATCTTTTTTTTTTTTTTTTTTGTGGCTACTGACGTATATCTGAGCTTCTGGCATCATCTCGCAGTCATGGGACGCGTCCTTGGCTTCTGCTCTGTTTTGTTCCTCTCCTACGTTCCGTGGCTTACACCTCTTTTTATCACGTGTGATTCATGGCGTTCTCTCTTACCCCTCGGCTTATCTCGTCGTTATCAGTCTTGCAGTCGTTACCACTGAGGTCAAAATGGAGGAGTTTGACAACGGGTCTCAACACCAGGTCCCCGGATGTAATTACTAAAACGAAGTTCTCACAACGTAATATGTGATTCGTAGTTTCCGTTGATAGAGGGCGGAGCTACGGGACTTGGAGCGTGCAGTGGGGAACCACCGGACCGAAGTCGTCGCTGATTGGCCGAGAGGAACTACCGCAGTATAATCATCTGTGATTGGTGGAGAGAACACTTCACCTCGCCACACCCCAGTTGTTGCTCGAGGAATTATGGCTCAAACATCATACATAACCTCTCTAGGTATTTAACTAAGCCTTTATCTCGATTCTAAAACATGTTCGAGGTTATTTCTCTTCCCGAACATTCTTGAATCTCTCTTTTACACTACCAAAACAGCGTTGCTCTCAGATTAGTGGTTCAGCTTAGAGCAAAGATGGATATAACAAAATGTAAGTACGTCCAACTTGCTTAAATCCGTGAAATGACACCAGCGGATCGATTATCTATCAGTTAATTCACAAATGAGTTACTACATTATTTACGTGTGTCCCAGAAGTCAACAATTATAGGAAGCGAAACATTAAATTGCGTCCAAGTTTCGCTTTCTTCTGTTATAAATTTTTTCTCCAGAAAATAAGTACCTGTGGGCCATGCCTCTGACTTCTGCCCTTTGATTACTGTTTCCGGTCACCATTTAACATGGTTCAATAAGGGATTCATTCCTTTCTTAGAAACGTGGATAAATATTTAATTAACGTGTTGGGTGATGCACTGAATTTACTGATATCTGAAGTAAAGTTTGACGTAGATTTAATGCCAACGGCATGGATGAGACCTAATGTATAACACTTCCACTACAGAAAGGGAACCTTAATCCAGCACCAGGACCACTTTAAAACGCCAGGATCTATTTGGACGTCTCTCACACTTCCTTCTCTTCAGATAATACTGCGGTAATATCTGTCTTATCTACAGTTATAAACGAAAGTTCCGGGACACGCCTAAAATCCCGAAGTCTCCGGCACGCACTTGGTCGAAGGTGTAACGAGTCGTTTGTGTCAGCCCGTCGAGATAGAGGTATCGGTACTGCTTCGACTACGTATGTTCAAAGCACTGTTCCTGCCTGTAGAGAGATAGCGATCGATACAGCTTCGACCAGCCGCGTCCTACGACTAAGGGATCTAAAGTTCCACGTCTTTACAAAACTATGATATTGTGTTTTAAACAGTCGAAACCATAAGCTCTGAAGCATGTGTATTTATCGTTCATTTCTGTGAGAGTGGAACGACGCTTACCAGGGTAGCGTACAACATGCTTTTGTCAAATCTAGTTTTCCATACAGTTTCGGAGGATTAATATCCATAATAGAATCAATATGGACATCTTCAGAAACTATTAGCTAGTTAGAGAGGTACCATGGTGTAGGGGAAGCGTTGTCATCTCTTTCTTGGGGGACTGAGTATGCTCCCGGAAATGACTGGGTTCCTGCTTGTTATGGTACGTTAAGAGCTGGTTTCTGCTGTGTCAAGGCGTCGGGCAAGTTATCACGTGACACCTGGTGAGGTTTTGGAAATTGCATGTTTACGGCAGGTCACTGCTGTGCCAGAATGTGACGTCTGGGTGTTTGCTGGTCAATGCTGTGTCAGGGTGTGACGGCTGGGTGTTTGCAGGTCATTGTTGTGTTTGGATGTGAGGTCTGGGTGTTTGCAGGTCACTGTTGTGTCAGGGTGTGACGTCTAAGTGTTTAATGCCTTCGTCAGGTGCCCATTTATCGATGAATCACGACAGAAACATGAGCAGCTGAGTTGGATGTGGGCAACTTGCCCTACCAAGTCTACCAGGATTCGAATATAGGCTGTCCTTCCATATATTTTGACGGAAAGACCAAAGAGACGCTTTCTTTTGATTTTAAGATGCAAATGGGGCATTATGACTCGACTCTCCGTCCGTAGCTGTAGGTCTTGACTTAAGACGTTGGGTACACGTCAGACTGATACGACCTTTAATCTCTTCTATCGTAGAGACCCATTTTAATCACCAAAGGAGGTGGCGTAAATTACCCCACCGGAGACCCACTTGCTAAAATTAAAAAAGTGTCACCTCGGCACTGCGAGGAGAACGGGAGATACTTCTTTTTTATATGTCATCTCTTTATGTATAAAAGGTCGTCCAAGGAAAAAAATGCTATTTCCGCCCAGCAGTCTCTGTGTCCAGGGGAATATTCGGCATGGACCACCCACTCTACGAGTGAGAAACGGAGTATTGCATTATAGTAGTAAAATAACGGGATCTAAAGACAGTACAGATAAGGACAATAAACGTAGCTCAATCTCTGGATTACTTTCTTTTGTTTGTGATTCCAGTGATTAATGAACTCTGAAGGTATATATAATGAAATGTGAGGGTTTATATAATGAACTCAATGTATCTTATAATTACTTCATATTTTGAATTTTATGTGAGCCACTTCGAGAACGTTTATCATCAAGTTTGCTGCTTCAAGCGTCTGAACATTTCTTACTGTAATACGAGTGATGAAGGATTCAGTATGGTATCAACAACGAAACTGCTTCGGAGATTTCAGAATCTGTCCGAGACATCTCATTCAAAGCAGGTCTGCTAAAGTACAGAATGATTAGCAGAGAAAAGAAGATGAAAACAAAGCAAAAGATACATTCAGAAAAAATCTCAAGAAGCATTTAGCTTCAAGTCCACGAATAATTTCATATGTGCCTCCTTAGGGATTGAGTTTTCTGAGCTCTTCTACTTTCAAAAGCAGCCTCGATAGGATCCAGTTGTCTGCTGCTGCTGTTTGCGATCCTTTGTATTACTTTGCAGACGATGTAGAATGGCTAAGGATGAAGGAAAGCCTTTCAGTCATGATTGGCAAAGGATGAAAACCAAAGTTCATAATCCTCAACGCCACCAACTCGTTTTCTTTTGAGCTCGTATACCCAAAAGACCTGAAAATATACTTCGTACGCCAGTCGACTTTACATTTATCCCTCAATGCTGGAAAATAATATTCTGGAATTTTACGCATAGATCCTTAGATATCAGAAGAGGATGCAATTTCGAACCCATGTCCTCTCGTAGGAGCTCAAGTTGGTATCGTGGAAGCTACCCCCTCATCCAAACTCCTTTCTCGAAGTTGTGCAGCTGACCTGAGTGGCGGTGTGTGTGAGCCGGAGATCAGAATAGCCGGTCACTTTCTTAAGAAGTGCAATATTAGTTGACGGTGGACGGTGGGTCCATCACGCAAGTGGCTCTCCGGCGTATTTGCTTTACTGATGTGATGCAAATGTGGCCGGGGTGAGAGACAGATGGACAGAGAGAGAGAGAGAGAGAGAGAGAGAGAGAGAGAGAGAGAGAGAGAGAGAGAGAGAGAGAGAGAGAGAGAGAGAGAGTAAAATAGTCAGTAAGAAACGAGAGAAAATATCGAAACGACAGACTAAAAATGAACTTTAAAAACGACGACAAACAAACAAGACCAGACAAAAGCAAATAAATTCGAAACTCGAAAAAAGGACAAGAAAAACATAAGAAAACAAACGACCACTCTAAAAGAGAACAGAGAACTTCGACAAAAATGAAAATACACACACAGACACACACACACACACACACACACACACACACACACACACACACACATATATATATATATATATATATATACACACAGTATATTGCGTGTGTGTCGTGGGCGCACATGTGGACGTGTGTTGAGTGCTCGCGCGCTGCTGAGGAAACCACGTCTCATATTCTCTTCTCCTGGTATGTAGGCACGTCAGCCCCTGGACAATGCCTGGAGAGAAGATGGATCACTCGGTCCTCCCTGGCCAGTCGATAATTGAACTGGCGAATTAATGTCAGTTATCAGACGTCTGCCTTGCAGCCCTTCTTCAGGCCACTAACTGTGCTTCCATATCTTATCTGCATGACAGCCCAGCTACGAGTAAGGATATTGGTTCTAGAAAATAGTCTTAACCATCAATTATCTTTATGAAGAAAGTGATTCAATTCCTCATTGTCTATAAACTCTCATGTTCGTATTTTTGCCATATTTTTTCACATATAGGAGATTATTCATCGTTAATTTTGTCAATTCTAAGTCTTAACACAGGAGGTTATGGAAAACCTTGAGAAATTATCTATTGCCTGCTTTTGATTTTGAATTTGATCTGATACTGATACAGAAGTACCTTTTAACATATGCATTTTTTTCAATTCCAAGAAATGAATAATTCAGGCCCGGTATAGGTTACATATTAGGGTGTTCTGTATCTTCATCAATAGACAAAAGGATACAGACTTGTCAAGGACCATCTTGCTCTAAAGGACTCAATCCCTCGTTCTTGCGTGGAGTGCAGCCTTGAAAGGTCAGAAGCCCTATAAAGGGGGTTTAGATGTTATACAAACCATTAATGAAAATAGAGACAAGTGATTTTTCTAAATCACTTGGTTAAGTAAAGGGAGAGAGAGAGAGAGAGAGAGAGAGAGAGAGAGAGAGAGAGAGAGAGAGAGAGAGAGAGAGAGAGAGAGAGATAGAAGTTATTCATGATCTTCATCTCGTCTTTCTGGGCAGGAAAGGGTGAATGAAGCAAGCTGACCCAAAGATAACTTTTTGATGAGTCTCGGGAAAGGAGGAAGTTCGGGTATAATAGAAACTCAGGGCGTAAAACCCCCCCTAAAAATATTGAACCTGAAAGAAAAGGTGTTGCCAAAGTCTGATATGCTTCGAGGGGGAAAAGGCAAAACTTTGATGAGTTTTTCATATTCTGAACATGAGAGTAACTTTCAGTCATGTGTTCACTTTTTTTTAAAGGATTTACTATATCTATATTCACATGGGTTTACATTTACTTTCATAAGGCTTTGCCTTTATCTTCACAGAGTATGTTTTCAAGAGGGTTTACCGTTATCATCAGAGAACGTTTTCAAGAGGATTTACTGTTATCTTCATATGGGTTTACCTTCATTTTTACATGCATTTACATCCACCTTCGTACGGGTTTATATTCTCATATGGGTCTATCTTAATTTGCACGTGACCTAGACTCTCCTTTGAGTTTACTTACTTAATCACTTCCACATTTACCAACGTTTAATTTAACTTTATCCTTTCTTTCCTATTACATTTCGCTTATATTCGATAACGCCATAAACGACGAACAAGTATGATATATATATATATATATATATATATATATATATATATATATATATATATATATATATATATATATATATATATGTATATATATATATATATATATATATATATATATATATATATATATATATATATATATATATATATATATATTATCCCTGGGGATAGGGGAGAAAGAATACTTCCCACGTATTCCCTGCGTGTCGTAGAAGGCGACTAAAAGGGAAGGGAGCGGGTGGCTGGAAATCCTCCCCTCTCTTTCTTTTTTTTTTTTTTTTTTTTTTTTTTTTTTTTTCCAAAAGAAGGAACAGAGAAGGGGCCAGGTGAAGATATTCCCTCAAAACCCAGTCCTCTGTTCTTAACGCTACCTCGCTATCGCGGGAAATGGCGAATAGTATAAAAAAAAAAAAAAAAAAAATACATATATATATATATATATATATATATATATATATATATATATATATATATTCTTGATTTCCACTCGAAGTACGTACAAGAACAAAGACCCACTGCCTATAATCAAGGCAGATGAATATGCTGATCGAGGAGAGAGCAAAAATATGGGGAGAGAAGAAGAAATGTGTTCATCTCCTCTAGGATGCAGTAGGTTACAACCAGCCTCTGTTATGTTTCTCGTGACCTCTGCAAGGGAGTCCAGATGAACACATCAACCAGAATCAGCCCGGGAGCTCCATGAATCCAATCTGGCAAGTTCAATCAGCGGAGTGTTCATTGTTCGCTGTTCAGCAGCAATCTCCAAGAGCGGCGGGCTTCCCCATCAGCCATTCTTTCGTCTGGCACATGCAATTGGGAACGTATAGAGAACCCAACTCCCCAGGTTACTTCAAGTCCCGTTGGCAACAACCGGGAAATGCGACTTCGCTTCTCCCATCGACTGGAGTGTACTGGGAGTGGTAGACATATGGACCTGGCCGTCTGAACTAGTTGGAATCATTACATTTGTTTCAAGGAAGCTAAAGCTGGTTACGTATTGGAAAAAACCGTTACCCTGAAATACCTTAGCAATTGAATTAGTAGGATGATAAGTAAACCTTATCATTACTATGCCAGTGATATACCACAAAAGCTTAATCTCTAGTGAGGTAAACTTTGCGACTAAAAACCCGTTCTGTATGAAGGGAAACGAAGGTTAATAGATTTACCTTGGGTATACCGAGATAAAAAGGAAAGCTAAAGAACTTTACTCCTAATGACTTGTTATTCAAAGGCAGCGAGGAAATTCTTGTTAACCGAGATCCCCTGATTCAGAAAACAAAGCCAATTTTATCTTTAACAATGTCCTAAGGAAGACCCCAGACCTCGACTGCGTTCTTCAGACGATGGCCTCAACCTAGAGAACAGATTAAGGCCCTGAATGAGAGTCAGTCGAGGGACCTAAGCAAGATGTCAGACGATGGCTGTAAGCAAGACCTCAATGACCTTAAGTATAACTTCAAAAGAAGGGAGAACATAACATACCAGTCCTAACCACTTATGCTAAATGTTCATAAGTAAACATATGTATAAACATATGAGCTTTTCAAAGTAAGACATAGAATCTTTCACACACAAATTTATGTGGCACTACATTTATACCTGTAAAAGAAAGTATATTGAACTATACTCATACAAACATTTCTCCAAATACAGTTACAAATACAAATATGGTTATTCACTCACACATACGAAAGCACACACACGTGCGCACGTACGCATAAACTCTTGTGGATATAAAAGTACACACACACACACACACACACACACACACACACACACACACACACACCTTTTTTAATCATTATTAACTGATTAAAATTCAGATATGAAACAGTTTTTACAGCTGGCGCGTTAGATCCCAGGCCCATATAAATGACTATCACCTAGAGTTTTACAATTTGTGTTCATTTCATAATTCACAAAAGAAGTCCTTTGGCAGTTTAAAAAAAATTATATGATTCCTTTATCCACGTAAATTCATATTCATTATTATTCATCATGAATGACGCCACGATGGATACATAACTCATTTGCAGAAAAAAATTTCAGTTTTTGAAATCTATGATAAATATTCAAAAGCTTTACCTCAATATATATGCAGTCATGTATGGACTCGAATAGTCCCAAAAATGAAAATTAAAAAAGATAGAACAAAACGTGTCCTATACAAAGGTGCATTTTAAAGATAACGGGAAAAAATCCATCAAATCAATGTTTTTTTTTAATTTTCTTTCTTTATGATGATGGATTGAACGTAGGACCACAAATGGCTTATCACGACTTACGTTCTTGAATCTTTCAGTCAGGCTATCGGATCCTTTTACATCCTAAGGATCTGGTCAGGGATGTGTTCGTAGGGTGTAGGACTCTCTTGCCATTTGGTAGCACTTGGGTCAAGGGTGTGTTCCTCGTGACGTGTGTTGACACAAAGAAGAAATCATTGTAGAATAAACGTCTCTGTTGTAGGAACACGTGGATTCTACCTGGACCCAGGCTGCTTCCTTGGCTTCCACCAGTCCCCAGGCTGCCAGCTTGGCTGCTAATTGGAATACAGGTTACCTGCTTGACTTCCATCTGGATCTAAGACTGCCTGCTTGGCCTCTCTAACTGGACACCAGACAACATGCTTGGCTTCCACCTTGACCCCGGGATACCTGCTTGGCTTCCACCTTGACCCAAGGCCACCTGCTTAGCTTCCTCCTGGAATCCAGGCTGCACAGGCTCCTCGTCTACCTCCGAAGCCGAAGCAAATTTAAACAGAATGATCGAGGATCAATCCTCCTACCACTGATCCAAACAAATTCATATACAGGGGTTCGTTCATCGTGGATCGAGGCTACTGGAACTGATCCTTACCACTGGAAACAGCGAATGGGTCAGAAGGCGCCACCACCACTACCACAGTGAAACTCTTCCCACCACAGTGGAGACGTTTGCATGGCAAGAGTTATTCCACGTAACATGCAATACAGCTTGTCATTACGTTTCTTGCTGGAGTGCATGATTATGTAATGAAGTCACTGGACATTTATGCGATAATGACATGCAATGACCGCTCATCCGACACATTCCTTAGACAATGTGAACATGAGAAATGGAGAATACAATTATGAATCGATAACATATGTACTCAGACATCCACATTTTGCACACACACACACCCAGACACACACACACACACACACTGGCTCGTCTGGCCAGATACTGTGTGTGTGTGTGTGTGTGTGTGTGTGTGTGTGTGTGTGTGTGTGTGTGTGTGTGTGTGTGTGTGTGTGTGTGCAAAATGTGGATGTCTGAGTACGTATACTTATATATAGACTTTCATAAAGAGCGCGATACAAACACATAAATCAGATATGCAAGTATTCAAACTGTTAAAGAATATACGCAAATTATATGCGGACCCTAATGGAGGGGCGTATAGATATGCAAATACATATGATACATGTACTTTTGAGCTCGTATATCTATCATATTTTAAGTAATGTTGGTACAAACACACGCGAGCGTAAAACTTCCTACCTCTACAGTGCAAATAGGTAATTACACACACACACACACACACACACACACAAGGGTTTTCGAGGTGTAGAGGTCAGCGTCGTTGACCATGATTTACGCACGGGCCCTCCCGGGTTAGAATCATGGGCGAAGCAATCGGGCCACTACCATCCCTGCTGTTCATCCTCCCCTTGGGGCTGGCAGTTAAATGGTAACCTGGTTTAGGCTAGCGTGCGTGTGTGTGTGTGTGTGTGTGTGTGTGTGTGTGTGTGTGTGTGTGTACACACACACAGGAAAAGACATGGTATATACACAAGATTTAGAAACGGGTATGAATATGTCAATCTGACTTTTTCAAAGCTAGGAACTGGAATATGTTTTGCAAGAACTGCTGACTGATCCATGCCCATGGCAGACAGACACACGCACGGACACAAGCACGAACACGGACACGCCAAAAGGATAGGTTCCCAAGACAGCGTAATTCCTCCTCAAGCAAACCGAGACACATTTATCCAAAGCAATTTCTTGCCGCGAAGACTTATACACCGAGGCATACTAACAGCTCCCTTCCAGCTCCCCTCCCCCCTCTTCTTTCTCCTTAATCTTGACAAATAACTTTGTCCTCAAGTCTTCACGGTAATGCTCGAGTCTTTCTCATTTTCATGGGCTGAACACGTACCACTAGTCGTGTCTCACCCACTCTATTTCTCTCTCAATTTCTTCCTTACCCCTGTCTATTCCTCAGTAAGTCTCTAGATTTGTTTCTATTTCTCATATCTCTCTGATAATGGTTTACGTAAAAGAGCGTTTAATTAGTAATATTTATCAGTTCATGTATTCATAATATCCTACAAGGGTGAATAAAAAGGAAGACGGGGGAAAATGGTGAATAGACCTGATTCTTGAACTACTTCATTATTGCTAAATACTGACGTTTCAACTTATCACCAAAAGCCGGGATCACCACCAGCACCAAGGTAGTACTAGAATCACCAAGAACTGTAATCTACCACATCAACAGCACTGGTCACCACGCATTATCACCGAGACCATCGACTTAAGTGGTGAGTCTGGGACCACATTATCCACTGCATCAGTCACCACATCTTTATAGTGGCTATCATCACTGGGTTCATTATCTCTTTCCCCACTTCCTTTCTCTCCCTGAAGTCTGTACTGGAGGGAGGCCCCAGCACTGCGTGTAGTGGAAGGGTCCAGTAATATGTGACTGTACATTTGAGAGGTACAGGTGTGTGTGTGTGTGTGTGTGTGTGTGTGTGTGTGTGTGTGTGTGTGTGTGTACTGGAGGGAACCAGTAGTGTGTGGACTGGAGGCCCAGTATTGTGTGTGTTTGCTGGAGGGACCCAATATTGTGTATATACTGGAGGGAACTAGCAGAGTGTGTGTGTGTGTTTACTGGGGTGTGAAACTACCGCACTCCCTCAACCTTGGAACCCTCCCGTTCCCTCCCACTGGAATCTCCCTCTCCACCTCCTCACTCCCTCTCGTTTCCCCTTCCATCTTTTACACCCTCTATACCTCTCTCTCTCTTCCATCCTACTACACCTCCTCTTTCGACCTCCTCCTCGCCCTCCTCCTTCTCCTCATCTTCTTCCTCCTCCACCTCTCCACCTCCTCTTCGCTCCACTCACCCCCGCATGACGGAGGTAGTGAGGCTATGAGTGTAGAGAGGTGAACGGTGATTGGCCGGTGAGTCACCTGCTTGCTGATTGGCTACCTGTGGCGGTCACGCCAACATGGAGGCTCTGATGATGGATAGGTAGGAGTTGGTTGGGTCCTCGTGATGTTCATACGGAGGCAAGTGGAGATATGCTGGGGGGATATGTGACTGTTATCTTCACTACTTGTCTTGTGTTGCGGTCTCTCTCTTCTCTCTACATTCATGTTTATATGTGTATATGTATTCATTATATATATATATATATATATATATATATATATATATATATATATATATATATATATATATATATATATATATATATATATTTTGGAAAGGATCACACTTTTGCGCGTGTTCAAGTATATTCCTATGAATTCACAGGGAAAGTGAAACACGATAAGTTCCCAAGTGCACTTTCGTGTAATAATCTCATCATCAAGGAAGATAAAAGAAAGAAATATAAGTCACTGATAGACAACAAACAGACGTGGCTAATGGACGATCACGTGTTTACCAAATGACGCCCTAGCTACGTCTCTTCGTTGTATATCAGTGATTTATATTTCTTTCTTGTATCTCCCTTGATGATGTGATTATTACACGAAAGTGCACTTCGGAACTTATCGTGTTTCATTTTCCCTGTGGACTCATTGGAATATATATATATATATATATATATATATATATATATATATATATATATATATATATATATATATATATATAATGTATTTACACATGTGTGTGTAAAACATAAATCACAACCGACCCTTCGTACACCCACATTTCAACAAACGTATATGTGCGCCACAGAGCGAGCCATCGTCCCCACTAGACCTGCTATGGGTGACTGAGGCTAAAGCAATGCCTCTCTGAACCCTAGCGTTTAACTCTGCCGTTCAGGAGGGTGGGGAGTCCTGGCATCAAATTCTACAGGGCGTTTAAATGCACCAATGCACAGCTTTATGAACACTGGAATTTACCAGCACTTGAGTCTGCTTGCGTTCGAGCTCACAAGCGCTTGAGGTTAGTATCGTATAATTCCCTGAAAGTTTAAGCTAACTTGCAATCAAATCTACTTGGTTTTTACTTGACCAGCGTCTGAATTTCCTTGTGTGTAAATCTACAGTCGTGGGACTTTAGTAAAGCATAATCCTACCAACTTAGAAATACATTACCGCTTGACTTTAATGGTCCACAAGTTTACTACGATTTGGTTTACCGGTGTTAAGTCTTACTGGTGCTCAATTTGACTACTTGTAACGTTTAATACTTCGCAAGTTTACTAAAACCAAATATATTGGCAATTGAGTTAGAAGACTATGATTCTTTTATTTCGACAGCAGAGCAGTAATCGAATCTGCTTTATCAGAAGGAACTCACTATCATCTTAACTAATTAACGTCTAGGTTTATGATTAATAAGTTTACAAACAAGTCAGTTTACCATAACCTCTAGGTTTATGAGTAATTAAGTATACACACAAGATGGTTCACCAGAATCTTTCATTACTCTTACCAGGTTATACAAAAAGCCTGAAATCTATTAGCTCTCAAGTCTACAAACAACAGAGTTTACACGTATACCTGAGTTTGCAAGCGCCTCTGCAAGGGATTTAGAACCTTATCTACTGCCTGCGTAAGAATGATAATCTAGTTCTTAAGTTCACCCCTTCGCTCGAGAATGATTCACCATTATAAATTTCTCAACGTGACGTCGTCAAATTCGTCCTAGAGGTGAATTTCGCAATCGACCGAGAGAGAACAATCACATTTTTCCCCCTCTTTTTTCTTTTTCCTTCTTCTGAACTTTGATGACCTTTTTCTTCTCTGTACTTGCTTGATGCAGAGTGGAGGTATTTGGTGTCTTTATCGATCCTTAAAAGTAAAGACACACTCTGTAGTAGGGAACTCACACTTTTTATGAATACATATTTTCCTAAACGCTCTCTGGTATGTGTAGTAATCAGTTCACCAAATTTTCTACCGCTGTACAGAAAATGCACAGAACCATCAGTCTAACTTGTCTGGAAGCCGTTAAGTAATACTGCTAAGAACCTCAGTCTAACTTATCTGCTTAAAAACTTTCTCTGAAGACTTAATCACAAAGTGAAATAATTCATCATGCTGCTGTGAATAATTCTAACATCATCGTGGTGGTTATGCAAATCACATAATTTTGTAACTGTAACGTAAGTTTACGGGAACTGTAATGTAACTGTAGTTATGTAACCATGATGTGTTTTTGTAATTGTAATATGATTATATAGGAATTTTAATGCAATTCTATGATGTAATTTTACGTAATTTTGTAAAACGACGTAGAAGCATTCAATGGTTCAAGAGATGATTGTGTGAGGTCACTAGACATCTAAACGCAAGTCATGCGAACATTAGACTAAGAAAAATTACCTATTTTGAGGATAGGATCATTTCCTTTAAGGATATCGAGATAGATAGAGATAGATAGATAGATAGATAGATAGATAGATAGATAGAGAGAGAGAGAGAGAGAGAGAGAGAGAGAGAGAGAGAGAGAGAGAGAGAGAGAGAGAGAGAGAGAGGAGTAGCGTGAGGAACAGAGATCAAGAGGGTGAACACCGAGAGAGTAGAACAAGGGTGACGGACGTGACGCTGCGGCTGAAGGTGCTTACAAGAGACCCTGAAGGGTGACGCAAACTACACTAGCTGGCCAATCTTTCCTCCTCCTCCTCCTTCCTCCCTTCTTCTTTTCCATCTCCCCTCTCTTCGTGATGGATTACTATCTTTTCTCCATCTACGTAAATTAAGAAGGTAGGATGCTATTACTCTCCTCCGGCAAAACAACTTCGTCATAGACCATTAGGTGTTTAGTTATCTGGCTTTTCCAATTTATTACTCCATCATCTCTCTTATGGCCTTCCTCCCTCTCTTTACTCCGTCCTTCTCCTTCCTTTCCCCCTTCCCTCTAGTTTACATCCTTTCCCTTAATTCTTCTCCCTTTTCTCTACTTTGTGTCCTTGCGCAAGGATCGTAATTCAGTGCTCAAGGGTCGTACCTTCGTGTTCAAGGGTCGTATGTCTGTACTCAAGGTTCCTACCTTCGTGTTCTAGGGTCGTACCTAATTGCTCAAAGGTCGTATTTCTGTACTCAAGGGTGCACCAACGTTGTGCACTAGTCTCGTACCGTGATTCTCAAGTAGTGTACCTCCACGCTCAAGGATCGTACCGTCATGCTCAAGACTCGCACCGTTGAGCTCTCGTATGGTATCGCTCTTCTCATGAGCTGAAATACCATGACTCAGGATGGTACCGTCGTAATCAATTGGTTACGTAAGGAACAAATGGTACTCCCAACAAAAATGTAAATTTAAACATAGTGCTTTAAAACTTTTCCAGAAGTCTGTAAAGTTGATAATGCCACAAGATGTCAAGGACTGAAAGTTGAATTTAATGTATTATAATAATTTTACTGTTCCCATTCTTATATCTTTCTATCTGTTTTTCTTTACTAGTAAGGGAGAGTAAGGGGGAAGAGTAGATCGATCGAGAAGGATATGGCACCTGTGGTGAAAGAAGCTTTGGGGTATCAGGGCCTGAACATTTAGGAGGATGAGAAGAGTGCGTGGGATAAAAGAGACTGGATTAATGTAGAATATGGGAGAAAAGAGGTTGAACCAAGGGCATAGGAAGCAAACAAGGTAAACCACTGTGTAGATTGTGGGGCTTGCTTGTGGATGACAGGCTTTGGGTTTGTTCCATTATACATGAGAGCTAGGAAATGGATGTTAGCAGATGAGGCCGTTGTTCGTTTGTTTCTGATGCTACCTTGCCAAGGCGGGAGAAACATTTGCGTATTATTATCATTATTATTACTATTACTATTATTGTTATTATCATTTTTATCATTATCATTATTATTATTATTATTATTATTATTATTATTATTATTATTATTATCATCATCATATCTATTGTTATCATTATCATTATTACTATCATTATCATAATTATCAAATTATAAATGGAGCCCACGTACACAAGATTACATTTAGACGCACTGCATAACTCAGCATCACCTAAGATAACTCGTAGGCACCTGGGTGACTGTTATTCATATCAGGATGTCTATATCTCTCTCCATACATTAAGGTTATCTCGTGTACTGTCTCTTTGGTAGGCAGCTGGGAGTAGGCAGCCACCGACCAGGGAGGTTCATGACCGATACGAACAGTGTGGGTATCGGGATGGTTAGTGACGGCTGCGCTGTAAGCCAACACTTCAGTGGCTGTCAATTTTCACTCTTCTGGCCCAGGTAGCTGTCTTTGCTTTCTGCCTCAATCCACACGTGGGCTGCTGGCTTTCAACGCACGACCATTCAATCTCTCCATCTCATACATAACACTTCACAACGCGTAAATCACACCAGAGAGAGAGAGAGAGAGAGAGAGAGAGAGAGAGAGAGAGAGAGAGAGAGAGAGAGAGAGAGAGAGAGAGACTCAAGATGAAGCCAGCATTCATTCAGGTTTTGTATTCATGTATTCATCATCCAGGTTCCGTTATGTCTTATTTATACTAAGACAGTCATTCCTGGCTTCTGACGAGGAAAGTCCTATACGGGGACGCCAGGCTTTTGAGGAAGTGAGTCCTGGACCAAGGCACCAAGCGCATGAGGAGGTGAGTCCTGGACCAGGGCACCAGGCGCCTGAGGACACGAGTCCTGGACCAGGGCACCAAGTTATACTTTAGGCCTCCCCGTCGCGAGAGAGCGCCTCTCATCTACATATTTCAGATGACTTACTGGAACTAAGGGATAGCGATGGGGAGACGGGGATGAGAACGATGAGGAATATGCACGGCAGGACCGAAGGAAGGACTGGATAAGGGATAGAGAACGGGAGTTGGGTGGGGGGGGGGGGAGCCTAAACGAGGATGGATGAGGGATGGGACTCTGTCAGTTTGGATGGATGAAATCGATTGGGTTGATGAAATCGATTCTATGGGAGGGATGCCTTGCAAGGCGCTATTATTGTTGAGGGATTCTACGTGACGTCTTCTTCGATGTCCACTGCTTCACTTAACCTCGAATTCAGGGTGGGCCAGAAGAGCTACAAGGCGAGTCAGGAGGGCCACGCAAGTGAACCACAAAGCTGGGTGTGCCAGCCAGCTTTCTGCCGGATGTTTGCGCCGTGAAAAGATAGCTTAAGCTTGGCGATTCCCACTTTGATAGTCGATGCTCTAAGGTCCTCTCTGGTTTGGAAAGCTTGACTTGGAAACTTGGCGAAGAGATGGATGGAGATGATGATGTTCGGGATGGTAGAGAGAGATAATGTTGGAAGTGGGAGATGTGATGATGTTGGGAATGACAGAGATATGATGTTGAAAATGGAAGAAGGGATGATGCCAAGGACTGGCTATGAGAGGTAACTGGGAGAAAACTATCATGTTGGAGATGGGGAGACAAAGTGATCTTACAAGAAATGATGAGAGATAGTGGAGATAATGTTGGAGAAAGGAAAAGAGGTAATGTTGAGATCCATATAATATACTAATACACTTAAAACCTTAATAATATAATATCTAAATGAAAATAAAAATCAGGCATGTCCAAACTCTAGATAAAAAGGAAACTTTTCTTTTTCTAAACTAAGAGGAACAAGTCTCCTTTTCCTTCGTGGGTTCCTTGCTCACCTCTGTATCACGTGGTCGAGTCATCCCCAGCGAATCAGAGGCTACAGCGCAAGAATTGCCACTTCCGGATGACCTTTTGACCTTACGACATGAAAAGTCGGCGTCAGTGTCTCTCAGATCGGGTGGAGACGGTGGTGGTGGTGTTTTGGGGGGTTGGAGCAAGATTCATAGATGGAAAATTGATGATGGCTTGAGGAGGGATGTAGATAGATAGGATTACGAGAGAGAGAGAGAGAGAGAGAGAGAGAGAGAGAGAGAGAGAGAGAGAGAGAGAGAGAGAGAGAGGGAGAGAGAGAGAGGGATAAATAGTTATGTACATATAGGGAAAGAGAGAGGAACAAAGCTAGAGAGACGAAGAAAGAAAAGTAATGAAAGGAAGACGCAAAGGTGATGCGAGTATAGGAAAACATAGAAAACAAACCCCAAAACAAGCAAAATAAAGATAAAAAAATAAGATATCTACATGCCGCGGCATCTTCTCTGTCCGATCAAACTTTACTTTTCCATCGTCTTCATAACAGCATCAAAACAGAGAAAAGACATAAGGTTGGGACGCGATACAAAATGCAGCACCAGCAGAAGCAGCAGCAGCAGCAGCAGCAGCAGAAGCAGATAATGTCTTTGCCACGCACCTTCCTCTGGGGGACCGAGTAACTACCCCAGGGGCAGACAATAGCCCTTAAAGTCAATCATATCTATATACTCTAGCCTGAGCCAACCCCCAGAGGTGGACGAACAGCTGGGATGACTGTGGACCGACTGCCGCAACCAGGATTCGAACGTAAGCGCTCGACCTTGGAAACCTAAGGGTAGAAATCCATAGGTAAATGTCCTTACAAAGGTCCTGGGAATCCGTGGGTGGCAGAGGTGGCGGTGGCAGCACCACAAAGTACCGCTTTCAGTGATGGTAATAGTGGCAGAAGCCTGGGGGTAGAGGCACTGGGGTACGTGCAAGGGGGGAAATGGTATAGTTGATGCAGCAATCCCCGTAAACAGAGCGCTATGCATTCGAGTCAGTTATGTAGTGTTGCTGATATGGTAATACCCAGTGTTACAGAGAAAGCTGGGAGTGCTGCTGAGATTACAGTGTTGCATATCGATGTTACGCAAATGTCGAGAGACATAAATAATGTTGCTGGAGTGAGGAGGGGGGAGGAGGTTGTTGGGTAACTTTGGGTTCATTGCTTGTTGCATTCTCTCTCTCTCTCTCTCTCTCTCTCTCTCTCTCTCTCTCTCTCTCTCTCTCTCTCTCTCTCTCTCTCTCTCTTTCTCTTATATATATATATATATATATATATATATATATATATATATATATATATATATATATATATATAAGCTGTCTTACGTATTTATGATTGATTACGTCCAGATTCTGTCAAAGGGCAGGGCTAGCGCGCAGTGTTCACCGCAAGGAAACCTAGAGTTGCAATGTTAATCTTCATTTCTCCAATGATGTTAACTGTACACCCAAACTACTTCTGTCTATTTCATAATCTTGTAATTTCCTTTTTAAAACCCGCATTGGTATTTCATACATCTGAAATTTGAAACATTATTCAATCTACTGTCCAATTCGTTATTCAAATTTTGATACATAAAATAGAAAAAAAAAAATTCTATGTTCATTACATCAGCTTGATTTTTAGTTTTGTGTTCTATTTTTGTTCCCTTTTCGTGTGATCAGTAGATCCCCGCTCCGGAGTTTTCTTTTTGGCATTATTTTTTTCCGTGTGTTGGTGAGTGCCAATTAGTTCACGTCACTCTTTACCCTTCAGTCCACTTTTATACCCCGTGTGTTTTTTAAGTCTTGTCTTATCTCTGCAGGCAACATCAAATCCCCATTTTTCTATCTACTTCAGGAGCAGTTGTCCCTAAGCTCTTATGCGGTGATGGTGACACTCCTTCCAACCTTTATTCTTTTTTTTCTTTCTTTTTTTTAGTTGAGACAAGTTTTCCATTTCAGGTTTTCCAGCTTCAATAGTAGCGCCTCCATTCTCAGCCCACGTCGCTTTAGTAGCAGTCGCAGCAACGGTAGACACCTTTCCTACTTGTTCCAGCAGCAGCAACGGCAGCAAACCTCTTCCCTACCCGTTCCAAGAATAGCAGCCCACTGCATCTGTTCCAGCAGAGGCAGCAAACCCCTACCCTACCTTTTCCAGCAGCAGAAGTCCACAGTACCAGAGGAAGTACCAGTTCTCAATCCCTGTCTCAGCAGCAGCAAGGGATCCCTAACGTATCTACTTCACCAGGTTCAACAATGTTCAGTACCTATTCCAGCAGCAACAGTAGTAAACGCAGTCATCAGCACCCGTTCCAGCAACAGCAGTCACTCAATATTACTTATTTCCAGCGCCCCATCTAACCCTTTTTTTTAGCAGTAAGAGTAGTTATTCTCATCGTACCTGTTCCAGCAAGAGTGACCTTTACGCCTATCTCTTCCTGCAGCAGTGACTCCTCTTCACTAATCCAGCAGCATCACGGGTCACTCTTCCCTTGATCCAACGCCACCAATTATCTCTCTAAGGAACATGTCTCGCCTCCATTATCTATGTCTATGGTGACGACTAGGCAAAGTTCCTCCTCTCTCAGCACAAAGCAAGACCCATGCTTCTATCCTAATGCCACCTACCACCTGAGCCACAACATTTCCAGTTACTCTTCATCGATGAGTTGTTAGGACATCCAGCAACCACTCTTACATTTCTTGTCAAAGTACTACTACGTCTACTACCACTTCGACGTCCCCTGCATGCGTTAGAAGTATGCAGCAACGTCCAACATTTCACCATCAAACCCTTGATAACGCCGGCGGTTTCCCCGTCACCTATCTTGCACTCATTCTTCTTCCAGCGTAAACTAATTCCAGTACATGACATGTTCATTTCAAGTTTTGTCCCTTTCTCCATATTCATCAGCAGCTGTACATGTCACACATGCATGCATTATCTTCTGTCGCCACACACACTCTTAATTCCAATACCAGTAAAAATTCTTTTTGCTTCGAAGAGAGAGAGAGAGAGAGAGAGAGAGAGAGAGAGAGAGAGAGAGAGAGAGAGAGAGAGAGGAGAGAGAGAGAGAGAGAGAGAGAGAGAGGAGAGAGAGAGAGAGAGAGAGAGAGAGAGAGAGAGAGAGAGAGAGAGAGAGAGAGAGAGAGAGAGAAAAGGACTTATGATACACCGTCGAGCTAAACACATATTCAAAGTCTGGGTCTTATACCAGGCGCCGGACCTACTCCGACAACAGCAACCCGCGCCAGTCTTGCATATTTCATTTCCATGCGTCCAGTTGCCTCTCGCATTTGAGCAGGTTGGAGGAGGGGTGAGCAGTGTGGCCAACGGTGTGTTCTTCCGCTATACACGAGCCTGGTGAGCGTCACAGGGCCCCTTCACAAGGTCGTCTCTGGTAGAAAATGGCGTGTGAATGTCCTGAGTGTTGTGGATAATGATAGGGCCGAGTTTCCCTGCGCCTCACCGCATCTACTTCCTCTCATCTGTTAGGTAGTCAGGTAATGGTGTGTGTGTGTGTGTGTGTGTGTGTGTGTGTGTGTGTGTGTGTGTGTGTGTGTGTGTGTGTGTGTGGGTGGGTGTGTGTGTGCATTAGAAAGACCAGAACAATCAGCCCTTCCTGTGAACACACGAGGTCCATGGTGAAGTTGATGGATGTATGCAATTTCCATTCCATCTACCCATCCACCCACTCTGACCTGGTGTAAATAACCTAATCAATCAACCTAGATTAATCCTGAGCCAGCCTAAGATAATCATCCAAACTAGATCAATCATGAGCCAGCCTAACCAAACCAAACCACAGTCATCCGGAGCCAGTCTAAAAACCAAGCAAACCAAAACAGTCCTCTCAACCAGCCTAACCAAACTAACCAAAGTTTACAATGTAGCCCCCATTTCCTATAACCATATCCCATACAGCTGGGAATGTCTTTCATTACTTCAAATACCGTGTGTAATGACCATGGAATATCGACTAAATTGCCCATAATTAAGGGAAAGTACTGACTAAGTGCTCATATGAAAGTCTACATGGATTTTTTTTAATTATTCTATGATTTATGCTAAATATTACCACGAAGGTTTATGATAAATTGCGACATGACATTTTCTTCTGAGAGTGTGTATGCAGCATTTAGGTTTCTGTAGTTGTTTACAGAGTTTGTGTTTATCTCTTTTCTTTAGCCGTTTTGGATGCCTTTACAATAACTGAGTGCAAATATTGACCTCTGAGGTTTAAGTCAAAGGTCACGCCATTATACAAGGGTCGTACCATAGTGCTCAAGGATTGTACCGTCGTGCTCAAGGGTCGTATTTGTAGCCTGCTGTAGAAAAAAAATCCAGAAACAAATCGTTGTTCCTTCAGCATTCTTTCAAGCCAAATGTTCGTAACACATTAAAACTTAAACATACTATGCATTATTGATTCAGTCGCCAAAATATCAGTGAAAAAGTGGAAGACATCTGACGCTTTGGCATTATCTGTCACGGATCCCTTCCGCTTCTCAAAATATTATGACGTACCTGAAGGGTTAAAAAATTGTTTTAAGGTTCCTAAAGATTCGTGTAAAAAAAAAAAAAAATTCTGGTGAGGTGTGGAGATGAGCTTCAAGAGCTTACAAATAAGTGGTACCATTCCTCTCTGTAGGTGACCCTTTCATCTGCCATATGTCACCTTAATGCATCCCTCTTCAGTGTTCCTGTCTACAGTTGTGCCGGAGAGAGTGGTGGTTCGGGAACAGCCTAACCTCTCTCCATCTATACACATTAGGAATTTAGGATCTTCTCACTGTCCTTCAGCAGATGACCTCTTCATAGACAGTCTGGTCTTGTTTTCTGGTTTCCCATGGACTGCCAAATACTGCACCTTTACTCATGTCCTTGTTCTACTTTACTGTACTGTCTCCGTCTCTATACAAAAAGGAATCTAGGTTAAAGGGTTAAAGTTATTGTCCTCCAGCAGATAACCTCATTGTAACCCATCGGATCTTCCGTTATCTGGATTTTCTATGACCTCTTCTGGGCCTCATTTCCCTCTCGTACTTTCAGACCTCTTTGACCTCTACCTCACTTAAGGGGTTGTCTCCTTCACAGTTCTCTTCTAACGAAGCCAATTAAGGCAAGACAGTGATTATTTATAGACGAAGTAGATGATCTTGAGGTTCAAAAGCTTGGGGGTATTGATTGCAAGAGTCACAGGGGTGGGGTGTCATAAAGGCAGTAGGGGAGGAGGAACAGACGTGTCAAAGACCACAACAAGGGATATCAAGTGTGCTATTTGGTGCCAGGTACTGGTCGCCACGGGTGTGTGTGTGTGTGTGTGTGTAGGGCCAGGAAGGTACTGAAATTCATTCGTACTTCTGAATATGATAAATACATCGTTGAGAGAGAGAGAGAGAGAGAGAGAGAGAGAGAGAGAGAGAGAGAGAGAGAGAGAGAGAGAGAGAGAGAGCATCTTAGATCTATTTCCTCCCAGGCCCCATTCACCTTGCTCTACATAACGCAGCATTTCCTCGCCCTTTCTCGTCCGACCTCACCTTGATGACAGTTATGAGGACCAATCCGAGCCCTTCAGAAGAAGTTGTGCAGCCGGGATGAACTCTGGGATTGGGTTCCAACAATTTGGCCCACCGCAACCACCAATCAAGTGTAGGTTTCTTCGACGAGAGAGAGAAGAAAAATTCTTCACTTGATACGTTATTATCATCAGTGTGGTAATTCCGAATTGAGGTCTTCTTAGTTTAACGCTAAAGAGAGGCCAAGAAGGATTAAAACTTTTAATCAAATCTACAAACAGCTGTTTATTTTCTGCGTTTAAGTGGTGGAGGGATTATTGTGAATTCTCTTTTGTCTGTCATTCGAAGGGAGAAATCTGATCTCCAGCAATAAACGCGTAAATATCGTCGGTAATTGGCCATTGCGGAGCTTGACAGCTGCCGTTATCTAATTGCCTCATTTAGGATGGGGTGGGGTCGGTCAGGTCACGTGACCTCATTACCCCTGTGACGTCACGAGTGTTGTGGTTCCGGCCTGAGTTAACGGGGGTCAACGGTGATTGCGTCAGAGAAAGGTGTGTGTGTGTGTGTGTGTGTGTGTGTGTGTGTGTGTGTGTGTGTGTGTGTGTGTGTGTGTGATCTGGCTGGGAGTTGGTGAAACTGAAGGCGTTTGTAAACTGTGTTTGTCGGATTGGTGAACAGCTTGGGCAGGTGAGAGAGAGAGAGAGAGAGAGAGAGAGAGAGAGAGAGAGAGAGAGAGAGAGAGAGAGAGAGAGAGAGATAGGAGTCGTCATCTGAAGAACCGTGCACTGAAGCACCCGTAATGATGTACACACACACCCAAACACACACACACACACACACACACGAGAGGCGTCAAGAACCAACTCTTCAGCCAACTTGACGGCCACCATGGCTGGATTTTTCGCAGCTTTACAATCTTTCTTTCCCCCCCCCCCCCCCCGGTCCCACCACCCCGCCCCCTCTTCCGGTGACGTTGTGACCGTCTGCCGGTCTCATAAGCGGAGTGCCGGAGCCACAGATTAGGGAGATTGGTCCAGACACAAACAACTTTAATTAATTTTCCAGCTTTCCTCAGGTGTGGTTGCGCTTCTCCTTGCAGAGATGGTGAGGGATGGTGAGGAAGGAGGAGTTGTTGGGAGTATGTCCAGGGGAGTCCTGGAAAAGGATGGTGGAAGGGTCGGGTGTTATGCAGATGGAAAAGGTGGAAAAGGGCAAGATGGTGAAGAATGAGGAGGTGCAGGAGGAGTACGAGATATGATGGGAGTATGTACTGGAAAGCCTTGATGAAAGAGTTATGGAATGGCCTGCGGGGTGGGGGTAGGGGGTTTCTATGAGCTGAAAGAGGTGGAAAAGGAAAAAGATGGCGAAGGAGGAAAAATGATGGGATGGACAGATGAAAGAAGGGTGTTTTGGGAAAGATGGTGACGGAGGAAGAAGGATGGAATGGAGTCCTGGAAAAAGGATATAGGCGAAAAAGGGAGAAATATACGGAGAGAGAGAGAGAGAGAGAGAGAGAGAGAGAGAGAGAGAGAGAGAGAGAGAGAGAGAGAGAGAGTCTTTCGTTGATCAATAATAACACCCATAACATCTGTAACTAATCTTTCCCCTTCATTATATAAATTAAGGAAAGTCAGTCACCGCGATGGCTTGCCCTGCGTGCCTCTCATGTTAGCCAAGTTGGCCATCACCTACATCCACCTCAGTCTTGTGGGTTCCTCTGCTCAGGGCCATCATCATGACCTGGTTTATTCATGGCTCACAAGGGCTGAAACATCTCGAAACTCCCCCCCCCAAAAAAAAAAGAAATCATAAATCATTCCTTTTCTTTTACTCTTCTTAATTCCCCAACTCTTCAAGCTTCTCTTTTTTTAATGTTCTACTTAAGGTCTGACTTCGAAGAGAATTTCTGGAGTGTTTGACGTTGAGAGAGAGAGAGAGAGAGAGAGAGAGAGAGAGAGAGAGAGAGAGAGAGAGAGAGAGAGAGAGAGAGAGAGAGAGAGAGAAATGGAGCGTTGACATCGTACTCAGTGGGCGAGGTTATCGCCCTGAAGATAGTTTTTTTCTTTTTTTTCATCATTTCTCGCTCCTCCGGTGCATTCCAGCGACTAAATCATCACAGTCAGGAGAGGATATCATTGTCATCTTGCGGTGAGATCAACGCACCCGGGAATGTTAAGGTTACCGTACTTGCAACGTGGTTATCATAATAGAGAGTCACTACGCAGGCACGTATGTATATCATCGTACTCTTCAAGATAAGTTGTACCGTACGCAAGAGTTTATATTATCGTACTCAACAAGAAAATCTCTCGTACATATGAACGTTTATCATCGTGCTCGCAAAACGAAGTCGTCTAACACGAGAGAATTTGTTAACGAGGGAGACAGCGACAAAGTATAATAATAATAATGAATATATGAAACATTCCTTGATTTATCTATTCAGTTAAATTCACAAAACTAAAAATGTATATGTAAACACATATCAAGGTACGCAGGCATATCGTACTCATATAAACACAATTTATCTTATAAAGCCCAAAATTGACTGGACTTACGAAAGCAAACACACAGTCTCTCCCCTTCAGTACTGAAGACACGACACGAAGGCCTTACATATAATCATACATATTGTGCTTCGTATACCGTCAAGAAACTTCAGGCTATTATTTGGACGAAATAACACTTTTTTTTTTTGGCATAATAACGTGATTCGATAGGGCATGCACGCTCCTACCCTGCGCCCTCTCACTGCACTAACACACTCATACTCTTCCGAGTGTATAATTCCAGAATAAGCTGTTGCTAGTTATTTATGAAGTGGCTTTCTGGGTATTTGAGGAAATTAATGGGCAAAATGTTTTGAGGAAAAACTCACGAAGGTTCCCAAAAATCTAATGCTACTGTAATGTCTATGTTGTATGTC
>NC_092251.1:3575000-3595000 GCF_036320965.1 Panulirus ornatus | reverse complement strand
TGGAAGATGAAGAACGCAGCAGAGGGATATAAACTATAGGAAGCAGTTAGAGAAAATAAAAACAGGAGATAAGAGGAAAAGAAGAAGAAATAACAGCGATCTGAAAGAACGCCAGGAAATGATAAATACAGGCTATCAGTGATAGAATAATTGGTAGACAATGAAACAGAATATATATATATATATATATATATATATATATATATATATATATATATATATATATATATATATATATATATATATTATCCCTGGGGATAGGGTTGGGCCATTCTTTCGTCTGTTTCCTTGCGCTACCTCGCTAACGCGGGAGACAGCGACAAAGCAAAATAAATAAATATATATATTGTCTTCCTCCTGAGGAAACTGGTAATATACAGCTACAATTCAATCTATTGAGTCACTACAATGGTACTGATAATAAAAATGTGATTTCAAAACTGCATAGTGTCACAGAATAGTAAAAAAAAATATATATATAGATACAGCCAGGAGGCATTTAATTTGTAAGGGCTGAGATGTATATCACAGGGAAGGGGGAATATATAACAAGAGAAGTTATGGCAAAAGATGTATTGGGACTGTATTGTCATTCGTATCAAAAACAATTATTTCATGTATGCATCGAGAGGTGTCAAAAGGGCACGTCATTCTGGCGATGGGGTGTGGGAAGATATAAAGCAGCGACCAGGCTTCAAGTGGAACAGCAGAATGACCGTTCCAGAAGCAAGTTGATTTACACCTGATATAAAAGAGGGCGGGAAGAATAATGTTGAGGGAAAGCGGGACGAGAGGTGTGCACAGGTGACGGGCAGGTGGGTAGTACGTGGGTCTTCAGAAATATGTTCTTAAGGAATAATTCAAAGGAAACAATTGAGGAAATAAAGAGATTTAGAGAGATAAAAGGAAACTTTAGGTGCATATATACATATATATATATATATATATATATATATATATATATATATATATATATATATATATATATATATATATATATTCTATGAGTCCATGGGGAAAATGAAACACGATAAGTTCATTTTCCCCGTGGACTCATAGGAATATACTTGATCACGCGCAAAATTGTGATCCTTTCCAATATATATATATATATATATATATATATATATATATATATATATATATATATATCGGGTGACAATTGTGGGTTAATATCTGGGATGGAATAGCCTTAGGGAGAACAGGTATTACTCATAAAAAGTATTTTTCCGATTGAAAAAAATGTTTTTTTCCATTGACTGTCTGATAATTTCTTCAAGTACCACCCTCTACCTTTCCTATTTACTGCATTACATCAAGATATAAGTTAATAACAAAAACTTGCAAAACGAAGATGGTTTGCAGCACATGTTACCAAGTTCCACGTGTTCTTCATGGAGAGGCCGTGAACCAATAACGCAACTTGTATTCCATCGCTAGATAGCTGTGATGAGCCACTGAAACAAAGCTGACCGCGTTCTCGTCCATAGGCAATTCGATTCGCCGAAGTCATTCAGGAAGCGAAAAGAACACTCTTGACCCTAAGGTCCCAGAGTCTCTAAAACGAACTGGAACTAAAAATTTATTTTATTTATTTGCACTTATTTGCCTCTCTTCTACTGTTTGGTGAAGTATGCGAGGCCACTTTGATTTACTAATGTTCTCTTTAGATATGTATCTATCAAGGTGAAAGTACAATGACTGAGGCCAGTTTCAGTACGGCTGAGGTCCTTTTCCAGCATGCTTGTTCCAGCATGGCTAAGGTTTGGTCCCGTTGAGGCCGCATCTTCTGCGAGGAGCTTAACCCAACTGCTTTGCTTGTGGGAGAAGTGGGTCTACACAGGTCATCCGTGCAGCTATCCCAAGCCTTGGCTGCAGAAATGAAATCAGGATCGTATTCATCTCTACATCTGTCTAGGGCTCCGGCAGCATTTCAAACACCAGTTCGCTAGAGGCCGCAGGAGAGACAAGAAAACTGGAATGGGATTCTGGAAGGCAATGCACCTGGTCTACGAAGGAGGGATACTTGTTCTCACCGGAAATTATCTAAAATGAAGGTTATGATCTTCTTAATTGTCGAGATCACTGTTTCCTTTGTTTTCAATATCAAATTAGTCTGTCATTGCTAAAATGTGGAAAAACCTTGGGGGGGGGGGGGGGGGGGGGGGTAAGCTAACATTTGTAAAGTGAGACATATGATCAAGAAGGAAAACGGGTGTTGTGGGCATCTGTGGCGTTGATTCTGTCTCTCATTCTTTTCAAGTCCTTGAACCCAAGGGCACGTCGGGCAGAATGCTGTCTTCCGGGGTAATAATTAAAGCTCCCCCGGCAAGACGACGAGCAAGCTGCCTGCAATCTTTTGGGATGGAGGTGATGATTCCACATTTCAATAGGATAGGTTACGAGAGAGAGAGAGAGAGAGAGAGAGAGAGAGAGAGAGAGAGAGAGAGAGAGAGAGAGAGAGAGAGAGAGAGAGAGAGAGAGAGAGAGAATCAGCATAAAAGAACTCTACAGTGCCAGCTACGGCCCCATCATCTGAGACACAGATGTTCATCAGCTTGCTTGACCGGCTGTCCATAAATGCCCTTGGTGGCTTGGCAAAAGAGAGAGGTGAGGGGGAAAGAGATCACCCTGTCGGATGCTTTCGGCTGACTCGATCCCATGCTCACTACAGAGCAGGCCTGACGATGCCCTGAACTTGGGAACGAATAGAAAGAGGGAAGAAAATTGATATATATATATATATATATATATATATATATATATATATATATATATATATATATATATATATATATATACGCAGTTATATATCCAATTATTTTCTTTGATGTAATTCTCCACCTTCTAAAATACACTCAGCGAGACATATTTAAAGGTTGCCATGGAATGTCTTATGCAGAAGGCCACAACCCGGTTTTCAAATGCCACTTTCAAGCAGTCATGCACCCTGGCATGTCAGGTCAAGTCACAGAGACCCGTGACTGATTCATCAGATTAATTAAACATCATTATCCTCATGATGCATGGAGTCTAAAGTGCTGCTGGAGTGGGAGAGGGTTTCCGTTCCAGATATGCTGGAGTGAGAGAGGGTTTCCGTTCCAGATACGCAGGTTTTGCTAGATGGTCAGGTGAGGCAGGTAAAAATATGAGTTTCTGAATTATTCGGAAGGGCAGCTGAAGTGGCTTTAATTGCGTCTGGAGAGAGAGAGAGAGAGAGAGAGAGAGAGAGAGAGAGAGAGAGAGAGAGAGAGAGAGAGAGAGAGAGAGAGAGAGAGAGAGAGGTCCCGAAACTCCACCGCCCTCACAGTTTCTACATCATTTATAGAATCGGCTCCATCTGCTGACTCTCGGATACCTTTATCAAGGATGAATCAAGAATACAATAGTTCTCAATGGGTTCCAATTCTGATTCATTACTCCGAGTCTGAGAATCTCCAAACGTTCAATTTTAACCAAGACTAGTTTCCAGTTTTCTGATATCCTTTAAAGGAAGCCATATATATATATATATATATATATATATATATATATATATATATATATATATATATATATATATTATATATATATATATATATATATATATATATATATATATATATATATTTCTAGATATGAAACTTTGAGTTCTTTTATTCTTTTAGGTATTGTATGAAGCGAGAAAAAATATATAATTCTATGTAAATATTTTCAAGTTTTCAAATATATTCTAAAGGAAGCGAAATATATAATCATACGTAAATGGTTTTCAGTTCTTCGATTTTTTCTCATGCTAAAAAGCCCAGAATGAATATTGGGTTCCATCTCTTCACATATTCTACAATATCAATCAGTCAATCAATCACTGAGTGACACTCTGTTTATATTTATGGAGACTGAGCTCTTGTGTCGAATATACGCGTGGCTTTACAGAACTGTGAAGCGTCGTCGATAGCTGGGTAAAATTCGTAACACTGTATTTAGCCTTTAAACAAACGCATTCTAATTGCTGCAGCAGTTTGTAATTCGTACTACGCTTTCGAAATAGGATTAGGTCCCTTCAAGTGCCTTCAGATTCGATTCAAATCTCAAAAAGTCCCTTCGTGTCTCTTTGAAGTCTCCTTCAGGTCCCCTTCGGTTCTCTTTCAGGTCTTCTTCAAATCTCCTTCCTATCCTCTTCAGGTCTTCTTTCAGATCTTCAAATCTTCCCATTCTCTTCAGGTCCCCCTTTCAGATCCCCTTCCAGCTGCTCATCTGGTCCTGTTCCCTTCAGGTCCCGTCCCCCATGTACCAGCAAGGTTCCCCAGCTTAACACCAGGCGTCCAGTACAACGAAAAACAAAATACAATTTCCCCTAACGTCATGAACCTTGGTAACAATTGTAGCGTTATGTGAACCCTTTTCACTGCCCGATTCTTAACTCAATATATACATAAATGTATCTACTGACAGACGAATAAGCAAACAGACACTTCTCTACTCGCATTTCGATATTTGTATACAGACGGTCGCGCGCGCGCGCACACACACACACACACACACACACACACACACACACACACACACACACACACACACACACACAAATATGCTTTTAAAAACTACCTTACGGTTTATATCTTCAAAACCCAATTAAGAGTTATACCTAAATCCTTCCTTGCTTTCCAGTGGAAACAGAAAGCCCTCCTTGCCCGTAGGTCCGAAGCCATTGCCAACGTCTCCATCGGCAGCCATCAGAACCTGGTCGGCGTGAAGAGAGAGAGAGAGAGAGAGAGAGAGAGAGAGAGAGAGAGAGAGAGAGAGAGAGAGAGAGAGAGAGAGAGAGAGAGTTATCTTGAAAAGTGTACCTAAAGGGAGTGTCCTAAATATCAGTGCCATCCCGCTGAAATGCTAACATTTGAATGGTAAGGTAGTGACTGAAGATTGAAATAAACGATCTCGTCCAGTGTCTGAGATGATGATGATGGCTGGTCGCTGGTTTGGGAAAGAAAGAACTCTAACATTCTGTTAAGACGCGATTTTGTCGACGTACTTTTTTCCCCCTCGAATCTACCACTTGCCTGTTCTCTTGAGATTGCTGCTGCTATCCAAATCTAGACGGGAATCTCTGGGAGTAACTTTGGTAGAAGGTTGCAATGGTGATTTGAGAGGGTGGTGGTTGTGGCCCCAGACATATCTTATTAAGGAGTTTACAATCTCCCTCCCGAGAGGTAGACTCATAAATAACATAGAAGTTCCGGGTGTGGATTTTGGTGGTGGTTCAGGATGTTGGCCATAACGAAACATTTTCAGTCATTGTGTTTGTCTAGTTGATTACAAGTTAAGGTGATCGTGGGGGTTGCATACACCTGGAGTTGTTGGAGATGCCGCTGCAAGTCCTCCGTGTTGTCGGAGATGATGCTGCAGAGTAAGTCCTCCGTGTTGTCGGGGATGATGCTGCAGAGTATTTCTTGTTGTTGGAGATGATGCTGTAGAGTACTCCCTGCTGTTGGAGATGCTGCTGCAGAGTACTCCATACAGTTGGAGATGATGCAGCAGAGTACTCCATGTTGTTGGAGATAACCACTCCTGTGGTAACATATGCCAATGTTAAGCCAGTATGAGCTATATTTCTCTGTGTTTAGAAAGATAAAATACAAACATAAAGCATTAGTTTCCCTTCAGTTATACTTTCAACTGGGATATGCTTACTGAATGTTGTGCAGTGGTGTTGATCAGGTGTCCTTTTCCAGAAATATATTCTATATATCATCATTTGGATTACTGAATTCTTAAAGACTTGGTCTATCGGTTGTGTGTATGAAAAGATCCTGCTCAGGGCTTATACACCCACTAATCGGTTGTATGATTAGGTGTCAGTTCTTGCTGTGACATATTTGGCGTCCGTGAAAGGACTAAGTTTTTTCAAAAAGCATTCACATGCATCTAATTCTGCTCTTTCAAAAAGCATTTATATGCATCTAATCATGCCATCTGTGAAGAAGTTAATAGAAGTCGGGAAAGAGCTGAGTTACGAAAGAAAAACTGAAGATGGGAGCACTTGAACGAGTCAAGCAACGCCAGCCGGATCAACGACAAAGTCAGGTGGAGTGAGAGAGATTGAAATTAAAGCTGTGAAACCGGAGATGCTCCGCCAAATATCACTTGAAGAACGAGGTGAAAAAAATTAAACTGCAAGAATTGAACGGCAAATAACGCTTTAATGGAGAGGTTTTATAAAATGAATTAAGTCGTAAGGTTCGTAAGTTCCTCAGAAAACGAGTATTTCGAAGGCGAATATATGGTAGAAATGGGAAGTGGACTCACAGTCATGCCTGTGACTCAAGTACGCTGCGTTGGGGAAGTTGTGTGGGAGGAGTTGTGAAGTACTTAGAGATACTGTCAGTCTTACTGGGGTGGTACGGAGAGACGAGATACGCTTATAGATGGTTAAGCAGAAGGTCTTTCTCTATACTAGAAGTGTAGTTTGAATATTCTATTCTGACATATTTCATGCTGTACGTATGGAGTCTCATATTTATGATTATATTACTAGTTACGTTTACAGACACGACTGAACTCAAGAGGCCGTCAAAAAAGCAAGGTAGTGGTGGAGAACCCGAAGGGCAGCATGGACAAAGTCTTCCTCACCAAAGCCAACCTTCTTTGATCTGACGAAGGACTTGAGTGAGGGTGGCCCAAACCCACGACGAAAGCTTTAAGTCGCTGGATGGAAGTCACAGAGGAAGGCTACCCAGTCTCCAGGAAAGGCAAGGGGAAGTTGAAGTTTGAAGGAGGACTTCTCTAGTGAATTAATCAGATCCGTGAGTGTTAACGCAGTCTGTATTACCTAAGCATTTCAAGAGGGTAGTAATAAACAGAGACCATGTGAGTGCGTTTGAAGTACTGTCAACGTTAGGTGCAACAGGATTTCGCATGAGTAGAGACAGTAGATGTGACGAGACATTGCCACTCACTAGATATCTGCCTGAGGTTGGTAGATTCATTTCAGGAGAGATGTAAATAATAGATGAGCCCTTTAATTGGGTGACGGTAGATCTAATTGAACTATCGAACCCAGGAGAGGAGGAGTATGTGTATTCTTATTTCATTCAGTTACGGAACTGTATTACCCTCTGAAACAGAGGAGGTAGATGAGGCTGTGCTGGAGATATCTGCTAGAGTCGGAATGTTCACTTAGACTGCTTTAAATCAAGAATACCCCGGTAATGGAGGGGGTTAAGGAGCCTGGTCTCCATCATGCCTCTGTTGACGATGCTCTACCAGGCAAGGAACAACGATTCGTCTAAGTCAGTTCCATGGATCCGTGGCGTTGGACTAGCTTCTTCTCTTGGTACTCTTCGTCTTTCAGGAAGTTCCTCGAGCTTTTATCTTGCGGGACACCGAACGGCGCGCGCGCACACACACACACACACACACACACACACACACACACACACACACTAATATAATAATAATGATAATAATAATAATATTGATACAACCACACTCTACGGGTATTTCCCACCTCCAGTCGGTCGTATACCAGTTAGAGTATTGTTATGAAAAGAAATTCTCTTACGCTTATCTCGACAATTCAAAAATAAACTGACAGTAAAGCTTTCAATATTTATGAATATTCAGACCTTGAAATCTGTAATTCATTTATAATCTGGTTTATGGTTTTAATCTAATCGATTTTTTTCCTAGCTGCCCATAAAGTCACACTGGAAAAACCGGTAACACCGGATGTACTCAATTCTGAAAGACCTTCAGAGAACAGATAAACATGCTGTTTTGTTATGATGTTCAGTTATATAAAACAATGTACACAATATCTAATCCTCATCAAGAGGAGATGGAAGTTGAGCCAGGAGGTCATAATCAGTGCTGCCTTAAGGGATCCCATTCACAACTGGAGATACTGATAGTTTTTGGAGAAGAGCAGCCATCTTATAGAAGGCAAAGGACATATCTATGGACTGTCGTAGTGAAGAGGTTAAGGAACATCATCTATCGTCATGATTAGTACAGTCAGTACTAGCAGGTCAATCATCATCTACCGAAAAGAAAATAAACTGGTCAGAAACATTATGTGCTCAAAACACGTTCAACCCTCCCCCCCCCCCCCCCCATTAAACTCGTTCTCTTTCGCAGTCCATCATCCTACTCTTTTGTGTGTCTCTTACATATCATTTTCCTACGATGACGGGTTTCAAGTCTACTATTAATTACGACTTTTATAATATTTCATCAGTAAGTTATTCTTTTATATTTGTATCTTTTACTAATACTGTATGGTACCCTTGTTCTTCTCCTCCATTTTATCTTCATCTACATTCTTTCCTACGTGTTCATTCTTACACCTCTCACCCTTTCCGTTCCCTCGACAGGTTCGCCTGGTTCCACAGGCTGCGGCAGTTTTGATAAATCAGGTCTCTTTACGGCCACATAAAAATCAAATAACAGTCCTCAATTCTCGACCACCTCGCGTCATTGGCTAATGATCGCCCCTCTCTCTCTCTCTCTCTCTCTCTCTCTCTCTCTCTCTCTCTCTCTCTCTCTCTCTCTCTTTCACTTTTCCCCTCATCTCACCCACTTTTCCTCCCTCTTAAGCAATTTCCCCCCTAGTGGAACGTTCGTGACATATCCTTTTGTCTTTACTCTCACCATATTAGAGCTGCGACACGAAGGGAGGTTGAGCTGACCTCGAAGCCGCAACAGCTAAAAGGAGAAAGGGATTGGTCTCCCCTTTAAAGTAATATAGAGCAAGGTTTGCCTCTGGTATTCACCAGGTTTCAGTAAATTGACTTGTCGCTTCTATAGCAACAAGAGGGGGAACTATAGGAACGAAGGGAGGGAAGGGGGACATTGAGAGGTTCCTCTCCATTCTTGGAAATAAGGGTGAGGTGAGACAAGCCCTCCCATTTTTCCTTTGAAGACACAGAGTTGGGGGTGAGGGGTGGGGGGTATTAAAAGGAGGTATCAAGGATCTCCAATCTTTGCCAGAACACTCAGAAGTGGACGCAGGGGCTGAGGTGTTCCCGCCTCCCCTCGAGAAGAACGCGAACACACCTTCTAAGGAGTCTGTTCGTCTGATGTCTTCCATTTCTCGTCGAGGTCGTGGCCGGAGTTTTTGAGACGTTTTATGCAACTCTACTCGTCAAAAATTTCGAAAACCTTTGATAAATTTCTTGAAATCTCTGCAAAAAAATTCTTTAGGCGTATAAATATATATATATATATATATATATATATATATATATATATATATTTTTTTTTTTTTTTTTCATTACTTTTGACCAACATTGCACGGGCATGTTAAACATATCGATCTCTTGGAAGAGAAAAAGGAGTGATTCAAGTTTCTGGGCTTGCGTCTTAAAGGCGGGATGGGTATGGAGAGAGAGAGAGAGAGAGAGAGAGAGAGAGAGAGAGAGAGAGAGAGAGAGAGAGAGAGAGAGAGAGAGAGAGAGAGAATTTCTCTGCAAGAAGAGTAAGACCATAACAGTAAAAGGAGTGTCTATGATTCTAGGAAGACCATCACCACAAACAAGATTACGTCTGAGACATCAAGATACGGGTCAGAACTACGAAGTGAGGCGACAACCAAACCTTAAAAGGATTCAGTAACATCCACGAGTCCTGAGCGTAACAGATGATAAAAGACGCTCTATTTTGAACGCATGAGAGTCTCTCATTCGTGGAATCCAACACTACGGAACCTGTCAACCAGACCTTAGTAAATGAATCAGAATTCGAACCTATTGATCACTATTGTATTCGTAATACATCCTTAATAATGGTATCCGAGACGCAGCAGGTGGAGGCCAATCCTATAAAGGCCGTGGAAATTGTGAAGGAATAGTTTCGGATTCTCTTTCTCTCGATGGTATTTTCTTTCTTCTTTCTCCCCTTTTCCTCTTCTCTTTCCTCGTATAATGTGCTTGGATATATTTTGCTGTTGTCACTTCCTGATCCTGACCTTTACGGTGTGGTGTGCCTTTCATCGTGTCTGTGCCCCCCCCCCCCTCACACACACACACTAACACAAACACACACATACACAAAATGATCCCAAGACCCCTCTCTCTCTCTCTCTCTCTCTCTCTCTCTCTCTCTCTCTCTCTCTCTCTCTCTCTCTCTCTCTCACTCAATCGTCACAAGCCTCATCTCTCCTCTTCTTGGCTTCATGAATATTTCAATAGGGAAAGTTTCCTTTAATTTATTCACGAATAGAGTGGCCAGGGATCCTTGGCAACCTTTTTCTCTCTTTTTACACTGAAATTTTCCCGTCTATTTTTTTTCTCTCTCTAGAAGTATATTCAGAAGGTAAAATGAACTCGACATTATACTGCCAATATAATCCGTGCGTTCCTGAAGAGGGAATTAAAATCTGTGTTGCAAATCTGTAGAGAAATCGTAGAAATCTGATGGTGTTTTGAAGATAGAGAGAAAAGAGGAGACAGAGGCATTCCATTAAGCATGCATCTGTGTCTCGCTGGCGATAACTTAATTCCGATTTCCCATTTTCAAGACATTGGTTCCAATTGTAGCTTTGTTGCTTGCTAAGGGAGGTGTTGGAGGAAGTGGTGGTGATGGTTTGGTGATAGTGGTGGGGAGATAGTGCTGGTGGAGGCTAGGACAACGACGATGGTGAAGTTAAGGCTGATAAAGATACTTTTAACGACGATGTTGGTGATGCTGTTAACGATAGTGCAAGTAACTTACACACACACACACACACACACACACACACACACACACACACACACACACACTTCATAGTTCCAGAGCGTTGCTTTGCTTCGAATTCAAGTCAGTGTATTCGGCTCACTGTCAACCAAGCTGTTCGTCTCTTTAGCGATGGTCGACAATTAGGCACCTGGCGTAACTTGGCTGTATACAGTGCATGTGTGCATATATGAGGTTAAGACATGTTACATGTATACAAGGTCAAGAGACGGGGAAACACGAGTGTAAAATACCCCCTTCGTAATACATGTATATTACTTACACACACACACACACACACACACACACACACACACACACACACACACACATACACACACACGCACACAAATTCACATATGCATATAACACACAAGTACACAACGTCACACATATTCCTTGTCTGTCTGTCTGTCTTTGTAGCGAAGGCTGCTCGCTAGTCCTGCCTTATGACAAAATCTCAGGTGTATGTCACTAAATAAGTAGGCACAGGTAGGGAGTTAAGTTGAATACTCTCTCTCTCTCTCTCTCTCTCTCTCTCTCTCTCTCTCTCTCTCTCTCTCTCTCTCTCTCTCTCTCTCTCTTCTCTCCTCCCTCCCTCCTTCTTCCCCTTAACCCTCGCACGTCGTTCTATATAGCAGGAGGAACATAACCTGGGCGGGGGAAGGTGTAAACGCTGCAGTGTTACCAAAATATGTGACACCTTGGACCCCTCATGAAGAGCTTCCCACGCTTTTGTTGCGCCTTAACACCACTGTGAGATTGTTTTCTTTTCTGGCACTTGTGACTATTTGTGGTTATTGCTGGTGTATCTCGGCATTTGCTTGGTATTTACGACTGAGGTTATTATTGTTATTATTTGTTAAATATGGGGAGTGAGGGGGGGGGGGGTGTTCCAGAGAGAGAGAGAGAGAGAGAGAGAGAGAGAGAGAGAGAGAGAGAGAGAGAGAGAGAGAGAGAGAGAGAGACGCACACGAGAATCCCTTTAATACGTTCAGAGCAGCGAAACAAGGCCGCTGGCACAGATCAAATGTGTACAAGTGAGACCATTAAAGTGAGAAGTGATGCTTGCTTTCATGCACGGCTCTCACAGAGCCTGCTGAGGACGCTTGTGTCGGCGCGAGATTCGCTTTTAAACACTTACTGATTTTCTGATGCGTTAACTCCATCAGAGCAAATACGGAGATCCAGGGAGATTCCTTCAGACCCTGAGTATACAACAGCACGGCCATTGAGCACGACCTGTACGAGCCTTGGGCATGACAGTACGACTCTTGGGTTTTAAGGTCGGGGCTGTCTATCACAAGAACCAGGCTACCGTACACACGAGTCTTAAAGTCATGTTCCGCGGTTGTACCGTCGTGCTCAATGGTCGTGCTGACGTACTCAAGAGGATAACAACAATATAACTACGACAACTGACAGCATCCCCAGGGATTTCATCCTTCAAGTGACTGTTCCTTCCACTGCTTCTACGTGACAACTATTTCAACAAATTAATACCTAACCAACAGTGTCTTCATTAGTTTTACCTTGAAGACACCTAAAAAAAAAAATCCTTGATAAAAAGACTAAATGCGTACAAAATCTCACACCAGTTCATGGATCGTCACCAAAGCGACCCTTCTCACTGAGCAACACTGTTCCCATTTTCTTTCCGTAAATACAATTCCCTTTAACACGAAAGCCCTTCGATCTCACCGTACGCGATGGAAAAGGACCCAGCCTCACGCGATCCAGTACTCAATACCAAGCCGTTATTCTCTGAGCAGATGGACGTGAGGAGAGACATTACACTGGTTGGATTGCGAGTGCCTAATGTCTTGAATGAAATAAGAACGAAGAATTTATGCTCAGTGTGTGTGTGTGTGTGTGTGTGTGTGTGTGTGTGTGTGTGTGTGTCTAGAAAATGTAGATATTGGTGGAAAAGGATTGAAGTGAAGCTCAAGGGAAGTAACGACCATAATTCCTGTAATAGTGGTGATTACGGTGATGGGGGAGGGGCCTTGTTGATGGTGGTGATGGTAACGTATGTAATGGGTGTTATATCATGGTTAATGGAGCTATGGTGATGGAATCATGATGGTGATAATGATGATGGTGACGATGTTAATGTTGAATCTCCTGGAGCTGGTGGTGAAGGTGGTGTTAGTGGTCCCGTTGTGGCCGTTGGCGATCATGATGCTGGGGATAATGGTGATAACAGTGTTGGCGATGACGGTGGTGTTGGTGGTGAGAATAGCGGTATTAGAGGTATCTTTGTTAGTGGTGTTTAGGGCTGATAAGGATGAAGGCAATGCACCCTGGCTTACAAAGTGACGGTATCTAACAATCTGGTAACTTTCAAGAATCATTTACATTATCTAGCAATCTGTTACGGTATCTAATACTCTGTGAAAGCCTCTGGTATTCTTTGAGAACAGCTTGGGATCTGTGACAATATCCAAGTGTCCATCACCACACCTATTTTTTTTCTTATTTAAAAGCTTTTAGTTTCACGATACTCCGTGAGTGGTTTGGGTAACTATTTTCCTAACTGATTTCCAGTAAAACATAGATCCTTTCCTATCACTCGCCTCTCCCTCCTAAAATCCGATTATAAAACATTATATCCTTTTCCGTGCCTTTTATCCACTTTATCAGTATGCCATTTTTATGAACTGACTAGTTTTTAAAAACTATATACTTTTTGTAATAATCCTTTTGAGAAAGTGATGTGCACAAAGAAATTTGATAGTCCAGTGACTTACACAACCTTGCTAACACTTGATAACTCTCAGAGGCGACCTTTCACTCTTGCCGATACTCGGATCACCCTACAACTCAAGATGCCCCCTAAAACCGTATAATCCTTCTCGACATTTATAAAAGGTCATCTAGCTCTCCTGGTACCCCATCTCATTCTCTAACGTTTAGCTACCAGACTTTCTAACTCACATTATACCCTAAGGACGTCAACTTTAATTCGTTACACGATGAAAAACTCATCTCATCTTAACACTGTTCGTATCAACAACATTTAACAGTGTTCATAGCTTTCAATTACTCTGAACACGCTAATATCGCATCTAATTCCACTTTTCACATCTTTCGATTTTCTAATATTCTCAGACTTATTCAAATACAATATAATCCCTTTCAATCACTTCATCAGTCTTAAAAAAAAGCCTCGTAGCCGAAACTAACCAGGAAAGGGTATGAAAACGTATGATTAGATATTACATTATTTCTCAGTAAATCTGAAAATGTGATGTACACGCCCTTGCCAACCAATTATGAAACCGAAAATAATTAAATATTATTCATAATATCGTCTTCTGCCGGTATGACAAGGAAAAATATATCGAAATTTTCTCAGGTTTAATTCCATTCTCACAGTCCACAGTTCCAAGATTCCGCATCCTATCGATGAATAAAATATATCTTGCTTCCATTAAGCTCAGCGAGTGTTGACCGAGGGATCCAGCGGTGAGCGCATCAAAAGCCGGACATGGCTGGAACGTTTTGGTACGTTCCAGTATCGCCCCCTGGAACTTGACGGTACGATAATCGAGAATGAGGACTAGCCATTGACCTGACCCTTGAGGGATAGGTTAAAGGTCAGGTCATCATACCCAAGGGATTTTACCTCTGCGATCAAGGGTCGCATCGTCTTGCTCAAAGGTCGTTCTCTCCAGCTCAAGAGGATTAGTGTCCTTGTTTACACGGTTCTGAGCAGCAGTCAACCACAGATTGTGTCTAATTTCGAGGTAGAAAATACCTTAACAAAGTTATATTAACATTATAATGCTTGTTCATTTCTGCTTTCCATCTGCCTTTGCTTAAAGTGATGGATATCTAGAAGTACACAAAATACATATGCATTCACTTAACCTCAGTTGACTTTAAATGATTAACTTCTGTTTATTAACCACGTCCTTCTCTGTCTATGTAAAACATCTTTTAAAAGTGAAAGTTATAAGACGGGATGTCATCTTCAGATGTAACTGTGGATTTAATGGTGAACTGCTTGATGCTAATAAGTTATCGGGAGGAATACCTGACGAGGGCCTCCTGCTGACCGCATCAACATGCTGACAACATCCAGTTGCTGACAATAACCACCTATACCCGACACAGGAAGAGGAACAACAATTTACCACATCATAATGTATACTGGAAAGGTTACGCATCATGACGCTGATAAACTTCCAAGAAGACAGTGCTAAATGATTTTCGATACTGCCCAACTGTTTTGCATCCTGCCCGGCTTTCAAACATCATTTAAAGATTTTTTTTAGGTGCTAACAGAGCTAGAGAGGCTGAGTAAGAAAACACCCCACTTAATTAAGTAACGAGGTAAAGTTGCCTCATTTACATTGACGAACTTAGCGGGACGCGCTTCGCATCGTGAGCACCACAGTTGAGGGTCACTCAGAAGCCAAAGCACGAACGGACCTACATAATTCAGTTACACGTATAACACCGCTTAATCCCTTGAGCACGACGGTGCAACCTTTGAGCAGGACACTGCGACCTTTGAGCAGGACATTGCGACCTTTGAGCAGGACACTGCGACCTTTGAGCAGGACATTGCGACCTTTGAGTAGGAAGTTGCGACCGTTCAGTATGGTATGGAACCAGAAGGTTCGGGTCAAAGGCCAGGTCATCATATGCAAGTGTTCTACTGTTGCAATGAAGACTTGTACCGCCGTGCTTCAGGGTCGTTCAACTGTGCTTGAGGGCTGCATCTTCTTTCGAAGATTAGCTCCGTCGTATCAGGAGTCTTTCCATTGTGCTCAAAGGTCGTAAAATCGTGCTTAATTGTCGCACAGTCGTGTTCAAAGGTCGTACCATCGTGCTGGAAGGTCGCAAAGTCGTCCTCAAGGTTTCATACTGTCGCACTCAGGGGGATAACCAATAGCAAGGTCCCTCCTCCTTTTTCTGCAAGTCAACGTGGCACAAAGAGACGCCTCAGTCAAAAAAAAGAAAAAAACTTTTCTTTTTTCCTCCAGGAAGAACTTAAAAGAACCGATTCAGCTCTCTCCCTCTCCCAGGACGAACATAGTATTTCTTTCCCAGGAAAGAGAAAGAAAAGACTCCTTGCACGGCTCGAGAGACAAACATGGTATGGCTCTCTGTCTCTCCTCTAGAAGAAAAGAAGAAAAACCCTTCAAGATAAGACTTGCTCACGGAGCAGAGAGACAGTAAAGTGAGATTCTTCCGTTACAACCTCTCTCTCTCTCTCTCTCTCTCTCTCTCTCTCTCTCTCTCTCTCTCTCTCTCTCTCTCTCTCTAGCGAAACGTGGAAGTAATATCTACTTGGAAATGTAATTTGCATTCCGTGTCTGTCTTGTATTTCATCAGAAGACGCAAGCTTTGACTCGTTTGTCTTCGCTGTCGAGTTTTCGGTGTGTATTTACAATTTATTTCCCGATTTGAGTGAGAGAGAGAGAGAGAGAGAGAGAGAGAGAGAGAGAGAGAGAGAGAGAGAGAGAGAGAGAGAGAGAGAGAGAGAGAGAGAGGAGATAATGAAAGGGCCAGCGACAGAACTCCCTCTCCCCCACCTTGAAGAACTTGCACTACCCTCCATAGTGTGGTTATTGGATAGTCCCCTGTACACGCCATGCATCATTTGTCGAGCATCAAGACAATACATGTAAATTTATACGTTCATGGAGGAAAGGCAGACAAACACAGAGACATCAAGTAAAGAGAGGAAAATGTTTTTATAAGAACTATAATAATAATAATAACAACAATAATAATAATAAAATAAGAAATAATAATATTCATAATAATATTAATACTAATACTAATAATAATAATAATAATAATAATGATAATAATAATAATAATAATAATAATAATAATAAACAGTAATAATAATAATAATAATAATAATAATAATAATAATAATAATAATAATAATAATAATAAAAATGAAATAATAAATGTCAATATATTCCCAACACGACAGCAGAACTCATGGTACAAAACTCTCGACATCAAAGCCAAGAGCAATACTGTACACCTGTTCATTCTCTCATTTATTATTCATACTGAATTAACGTATGATTCATTGCTCCTAAAACCTGTGGGTATGCCTCTACCTAAGACTTTTGGTGTAGTAGAGGAATGCGTGCTGGACCTCGATCCATCATGGAACATACCTAGGCAACGTATTATCACTGCTCTGAGTATTTTGCTAAAGAACGATTATACAAGAAGCCCCCCACGGAAGATAAAGAACTAATGTTGGAATTATTCTGTTCTACACGTAAGCGAATATCAAATCATTTTATATTCATGGATTGTTGATATTTTCCAGGAAGTGCTTATATGATTTTTAATATATATATATATATATATATATATATATATATATATATATATATATATATATATGTCATAAAAAGCTGTTGTCAGCTCGACGCTAGGTTGGTAAGTTACACAACGTTTGAGAGAAACTGAAAGCGTTGTTGTCAAATCCAGTACTATTCCTCTTTGGTCCCAAACCAATGAAATATTTCTAAAAAGTGTTCCTGAAGTGGTTGCAAGAAGCCCACGAAAATCACCGAGATAAAATCTTGAAGAAGCGGTGAGTTAGCCGTGCATCTGTTGCAAGAATTTTACAGGACACCAAATTACGCTTCCATTAGGACATGTCGGTCCAAGAGCTTCCTTGGGGACGCTGACTACAGAAGGGAATTTTGTGATCGAGTACGGTATAGACTTGAAGCGTAATCAACAACGTTATCTCACATTACCTTCTTTGTAATGATTAAATGCCCTTATTGCCGATATTGGATAAGAGACACATCATGGTGTGTTGTGCTATTGATAAGGTCATTTGTGTACTCTTTTACTTTTATGAGGAGCACGTCAACAGGTACTGACTGGCTGTCTCACAACATTACAAGAGGTTTAGGTTCCCTATTTGGATAAGCTGTGGTGACTGAGTAAGACAGACGTGGTTTTAACAGGATGGAGCGTCACCAAATTTTGCTATTTTGCAAAAGTGGCTTTGGGGTGGATATCTACTTGTCCTAGTAGATAACCTTCATCTTGCCCGAAGGCTAACGAAGCTGAACTTTCCTTAAGGACACCTAAAATCTCTGGTTTACAATACAATACAAGAGCATCGTGTTGTATTGAACAGCAGAAAATTAATATACAGAATGGGTATACTAACATCAGTATAAGGCATGTACAAAACATCCACAGAAACCAACTTTCAGGCAACTGATAGGTGTATGCATGCTCACAGCATACAATCTGAACAGTTATCAACAGAGAAATGGTGATGAAATAAAAAAGCATTTCACCTGACCTCCGAGACGCCCTGACAATGCACGTACACAAGAATGCACGTCACGGAAACACAGACGTAAAGATCATAGGGATAGTTAAGAAGTTTCTTGTTAACAACATATATAAAACATATGCTTCAAGCTTGCGGAAGAAAGCGACGTATATCGTTGGCTCTGCACAACGAGAACGATATGTGATTTCTTTTTATTCATGTAATTTTGCACGGTGCGCAAACATTAGGACTTGGACAAGATGTAATAAATGTCAAAATCCAGCTAATGAGGAAAAAGTTCTCGTGAGAGCATCACACAAGACGAACGCATAATGAGCGGTAGAAACACAACTGGGTGAATACTGGCCTGCGAAGTTTTTCCGTTTCGTAATTCATTAAACGGAGGTGCGAGGTGAGGTTGTGAAGGCTTACCTTAACAAGAGCTCTGTGCTGTATAGTCAAACTCGTAGATTAATGGTCTTAATTTCAAAATTCTTCCCATGCCGCACGTCACTCTCTTCCCTCAATGTGGCCTTCTATCCCTATCCTTCTTTCCTATCCAGTGGCTTTTTTTCTATCCCATCTACACCCATCCACTGAAACATCATTCTGTAGTAATCTCCATCGTTCTGGAGTATGACTCTGTCCGGCTGTCTTTTATCCATTCCAGCCAGTTCCTCCCTTCTTTCGAATCCCTTTCACCAAGCCCCATTCTTTTTCAACTTTACTTAACATCTTTTCACTATCATATTCTATATTCAACCTAGTTCCTCTCCTCTCCCCAAACTTTGTGTCCTATTCCATCAACCTCTTCCGTCATCTGGGACAGAAGGAAATAAAACCGCCTGAAAGCCTTAGGAACATCTCAACGAACTGGAAATCATCGATGACTCTCACAAAATCATCAATTCCTTCATCAATGATAAATACATCTAAATCCACCATTCATGACCATTAGGAAACCAAATCCCTCTAAAAAGAGATAGTTTTTCGCCAAATCTGAATCCACCCTCTGATAAGCAGTGCTCCCACGTCTATTTCTAAGATCCAGTGAACTTACTTGCCATGAATGAGACACATGAACAAAGACCTACTGAGAAACATTTGTGCTGGGAAGGTGTATGAGGAATGATGATTGCCTCTGTACTCCAGGGGGTGATCATGGCGGTATTATCAGGGGCTAACATCTCCCCAGAGTATGAGAGAGAGAGAGAGAGAGAGAGAGAGAGAGAGAGAGAGAGAGAGAGAGAGAGAGAGAGAGAGACAGAGAGAGAGAGAGAGAGAGATCAAAGAACAAGGAGTCAGTTGCACAGACAGACTGACTGAAAAACAGACAGAAATAAGAAGTATGGTGGAAGGTGTCCACGAGTGTAAAGCTCCCTCCCTGTACAGCAGCACAAATAGGAAATTACAAATAGGCTATTAAGAAAAAATACTAGGAATACGATACAATAGTTCATTAAGTAACACCAGGCCTAAGGAATACAGAAGAAATTAAATATATGTATATATATATATATATATATATATATATATATATATATATATATATATATATATATATATATACATATATATATATATATATATATATATATATATATATATATATATATATATATATATATATTGTAAGATTATCTAGTATTTCTACGATCCACCATATATACAACAGGTATACATATGTATAATGCAGTAAACGAATGAAATACGAATTAGACATTCAAAATGAAGGAAACCAGAAACAAAGCAACAAGAATCTAACATATTCAATAGAAAAATTGCAAGTACAGTGGGAATAAGGTGGATTAACCGGAATTCTGGGAATTTTGTAGAAATGTTATACAGTTGTAGACGGGAGAGAGAAAGAAAAGGTAGCTGTTGTCCACCTTCCTCCACCCACAACCCCTACCAAAAAGGGATATCACCGAGGAGACAGCTTGACAAGTTTGACAGAACTTCACCTTCCCATGAATAAAGCAGAATGTCTGTATGTATGTAGAAGTGCATGTATGGGTAT
>NC_092251.1:3512500-3567500 GCF_036320965.1 Panulirus ornatus | reverse complement strand
GACCGTCTCAAGCTTCAGAACGTTTCAGCGCTGATTACCGAAAACTTGGAAAATTGGATCGAGACAATTTCAATCAACCCTTCAGGATGTAAACAAAGGACTTCAGGGGTGTGGTGGTGGTGTGTGGTGGTCTGTGGTAACGCTGGGGAGGCTGGGGTTATTGACGGTAGGCTATATGGGTGACTGGACACTGTGTGTGTGTGTGTGTGTGTGTGTGTGTGTGTGTGTGTGTGTGTGTGTCTGTCTGTCTGTCTGTCTGTCTGTCTGTCTGTCTGTCTGTCTGTCTGTCTGTCTGTCTGTCTGTATGTGTGTAGGTTACTATGAATGACGGTATACAACTGAATACAATTCTCTGTTAACGCTACCTCGCTAACGCGGGAAATGGCGAATATGTTTGAATATATATACGTATATATATATATATATATATATATATATATATATATATATATATATATATATATATATATATATATATATATATATATGAATGAACAGTTGATAAGTTACTGTGAGAGAGAGAGAGAGAGAGAGAGAGAGAGAGAGAGAGAGAGAGAGAGAGAGAGAGAGAGAGAGAGAGAGAGAGAGAGAGAGAGAGAGACTTTGGTGACACATGATCTATTTCCGCCTTGGATCTTCTCGACACATCAAACTAACGTCTTGACTTGATCCTTCAGAGGCTCTCACTCCCTGATCCTCGCCTCCTGCAGATCTCTCCGGCTCTTCCCATCATCAGTTGTACCTCTCTCTCTTCTCCCCTCATCTGAAGTTCCTCTCATTCTCCGTTATTCGCTCTTCTGCGTCTTTCAGCGACACCATTTCAGTTTCTCTTGTGTACTATTCACTCCACTTTACTCTTCTTGTTTTTGTCTTAAATTCACTTCTTATTCCCCTTCTCCCTCTGTCCTCTATCAATCACTTCTTTCTTTTTACTTCTTTTAATTCCCTTCACTTCCATGTCCTTAAATTCTTTTCCATACCATCTCTTCCCCCGCAAAACCCCTTCTTCTCTTCCCCCACAGAACCTCTTCTTCTCTTCCCCCCATCATTTCATTGCCACTCCTCTCCCCCGTCAACTTTTCTCTTCGTCGCACTCCCTCGACTCACACATCACAACCCACCCCTCCAAAAGTCTTTTGTTCTCTCCCTTCCACCCGGTTGACAGCACTGTTCCTCCTCCTCCTCCTCCTCCTCCGACTCATCAAACTCTACCCTCCCTGTCAACTCCATCCTACCCTCACCACCTACAGTCCAGTATGTCTTCCCCTTCTTTCTTTTTTTAGTATCCTCCCTCCATCTATACTGATTATGAATTTTGTTTACTATACTATCCTGCAGCAGACAACTTCGTTAATGACCATCAGGCCTTCTGTGGTCTGTCCTCTTCTGTACTTCTGTTCCTCTTCCATTACCTCTTCCCTCCCTCATCGCTCTATCTTCCTCATTAACCTCCATTTCTAACATTCCTCTATATCTCTCTTCGTCTTCTTCTCTCGCCGTCTTTCTCAGTCTCTTCTGTCATGCAGGACAAATATCTTTGACGCACTGGAAACATATCATACGAAAATTATTACTTTTTTGTGTCACAGAAGTATCATTTCACCTGAGAAGTATTAATTTCTCGAAATCTCGTTCTCTTTCAGCCATTAAATTGCCTTTTTTTTTCCTTTTTGTTGCATAAACTTCCTCAATATTAATTGTATCTCTTGGTGTAAAGATAACTTCATCTTTTATTTCGGTTCTTGATCTCTTTTGCCTTTCCTCTGAGAAGAGAGAGAGAGAGAGAGAGAGAGAGAGAGAGAGAGAGAGAGAGAGAGAGAGAGAGAGAGAGAGAGAGTGGGGGGAATACCCTTTTCCCCGTCCTCCTCCTTCTCCTCCTCCATTTCTGTGTCCCCGCGCCCTCTGATCGGCCTTGCACCCTCTCATTAACAACGGCGTGTACGCCTGAACCATTGGTTAATTATGAGGTTAATGAGGAGGGTGTTGGATGGAGAGAGAGAGAGAGAGAGAGAGAGAGAGAGAGAGAGAGAGAGAGAGAGAGAGAGAGAGAGAGAGAGAGAGAGAGTACGGTTTGGAAAGCGAAGCAGGCACGGCGATGAGAGAGCCAGTGTCGCAGGGGATTTCACAACAATGAAAGAGACAGAGTCGCAGGGGATTTCACAGTATAGAGAGATACAGTGTCGCAGTGAATTTCACAGCACTTGGATCTACAGTGTCGCAATCGATTTCACAGTACTGAGAGGTGCTAAGTCGCAAGGGGTTTCACATCAAGGAGACACAGTCTCAGGGAACTTCAGAAGATCGACAGACACAGTCTTACGTGCTTTTCAAGCACTGAGAGAGACAGTCTCAGAGGATCTCATCCATTTATTCTCTTTTTCCCAAAGAAACGATACCGGGAAACTCTTAAGCTCCATATCGATGAGACATCTGGAGAGACCTGCAGATTTCAAATGGTATCATATGATATCATATAATAGGTAGTGGTATCAATATGTATCAAGGTAGCGCTGCATATCAAAGAGTTTAAAGAAATGCTAACCCCATAATAAATAAGCCAAAAGATGAGATTCTAATTATTACAATGGCAAAATGATAATTACTGAAACAAGAAAAAGATCGTGTATGACACAAATAAGTTACCTTTCCTTACTCATGACTTCAATCAAAGGGCAAGGCCGGCGCGTTATGCTCACCGCAGGAAAATCTAGATTTACGAAGAAAGAGTCGTGTGATTTACATGTTGTCAAGTGTTCTGTAGGAAATGAAGCAATTGTATGTTTAAGGAACTGAAAACCAGAAGCGTACGTGTGAGTTAAGCTGAAAAAAAGACAGGAATAAAACTTGACAGCCACTTAAGTGGTTGCTCACTATGCAACAAAAGCTGATCCTTTCTATTTCCAGGTGGGTGGTGTCGGTACTATACCTCAATGGTGGATGTCTGCCTACCACCTACTTACCTGATGGAGACTCTGCAGGCAGTCTCCAAAGAGACGCTAATAACCCGGGGAAAGATGGGCGCTTATCTGAAATTAGAGATAGATAGATAGATAGATAGATAGATAGATAGATAGATATAGATAGATACAGATATATTATATATATATATATATATAGGGGGAGGATTTCCAGCCCCCCGCTCCCTTCCCTTTTAGTCGCCTTCTACGACACGCAGGGAATACGTGGGAAGTATTCTTTCTCCCCTATCCCCAGGTATATATATATATATATATATATATATATATATATATATATATATATATATATATATATATATATATCAGCCCCGCGCTCTATGGGTGGGTTGGGCCATTCTTTCGTCTGTTTCCTTGTGCTACCTCGCTAACGCGGGAGATAGCGACAAAGCAAAATAAATCAATAAATAATATATATATATATATATATATATATATATATATATATATATATATATAGAGAGAGAGAGAGAGAGAGAGAGAGAGAGAGAGAGAGAGAGAGAGAGAGAGAGAGAGAGAATCAACCCTTTTAATAAACTGTCCTTTTGACAGATGTCTTTGACTGACATCGCAAAATTCCTCATGTCAAAACTGAAGGGCAGAGAAGCGGCAGGGCCCCTTCCTGCGTGTCCAAATATATTTATAGCGGCCTATTTGTCAGGGCATGAGATAAAGGTTGTGTGTGCGGTCGAGGGTCATGGCATGAGATAAGGGATGTAGGACAAGGGTCATGGCATGAGGCAAGGGATGTGATACATGAGATATGGGCCAGGGAATGAGAAAAGGGATATTGTAGGGCATGGGACAAGGAACATGACACATGCTGGGCTGTGCAATGCAGACATGGGGGACAGGTACCGGTTCGATGGGGTATTCACTGACTTTCCTATTTCTCTCTCAGTCGACCCAGAGAAAACAGACCTATTTCGTAGACGACATCTCACCTTACGAAAGTGGGAGACATAACGAAAAATAACACTACTCATCCCTTCGATCTTTCGCTGTCTAATGAATATGTACCTGAATGGAAAAGGGTTTGAACTGGGTTCAAACGATTCAAATCTTACGAACCACGAATCCTAACAGCTTCGACCCTGCCAGTCTTGAAACCAGTGTTTCTGAGTGATGGCAGCAAAAATCAAAATCTGACTCACGTTACATTAAAGTGGTTAACATCTATAGCTAATGAATTAATCAACACTGAAAATTGCACTTTAGTACAATGTTATATGAAATACTTTAACGTAATCAATAAAGCAGTGAATTTCACCATTGGTCCTTAGATGACTTCACAAGATTCCCGTCACCTTCCTTAGCTCACAATATTTACCTTTTCGGGTAAACGTCAAGCACTTTGGCTGACATCGAGAGAGGAACACCTTACAAAATCACGCAATGCAGCTGAAAAAAAAAGGTAAAAAAGGATAACTCCCGTCTCTCCATATTATGATTTCCAATATTTGTCTGCTTTATAGGCAATATTTACTTTTGCTGACGCGATGCGCTCGGCGCTACTAATAAGTCTTGCCTCTCATATCATAATTAAAAAACCGCCCATCCCTGGATGTGTGTAATAAATGAGCTTGCCTAAATAAGTCATTACTGAATTCTTTACCTCGAGTTATAAATATGTATCAATCATAACGCTTTTGATATGAGTTCTCCTACGGCATTATCCTGCCAATCCGCTGGTACATGCCTTGCCCGAGAGGCGAAACTCCTACGAACAGGGAGAAATTTCCTTGTGGTATGACATTGTGTGAGTTGGGAATCTAATATAAGAGCGAGTTCCCAGTCATCAATATCGTGGCGTATGCAAATTAGGCAAAACACCCGGGGTTTTTAGTTTTCCAGGCAAGCTATTAGGGAATATAATTTATCAAAATAGTGCCTCGTGTAGGAAAATGATGCCCTTTTCACTTACTCTCTTAATCAAGCTTTATATAAATATCTGGGGTACATGAATACGTCTGGGGTGGAAATGATCCAGATGTGGTAAGTTTTGAGGGATAAAAGCATCAGCGAATTTATATACATATCTTATGCTCTATAAAGCGGTAAAAACACCATTTAAGGTTAGTACAAAGTCTTATCTTCAATAATGGTCTCATCTGCATATTCTGTCTATTTTACTAATATGTAACCTTCAATACCGTACCTGTTCTGTCTGTGCTAGCAGCAGAGGAAGAAATTTCAGCTACTGTTAAATATCTTACGATTTAGTTTCGATTTATCTTGATCTTCTCATGTGAATGATTCCACTTAAAAAGACTTTCTTCTTGACTGACTTAAACAACATTTAGTCGTAATATTCTATCTTAGCTGTATCAAGCTGTTGCCTACAGTAATGTAAAAAACTAATAAAATGACAGAGATCAAAAGATCAAGGATGGGGAAATATTAACACAGTCTATCCTGAAACAAAGACAGTTCCAGCATACATTTTTCCTCAGCTGGATCTACTAATTTCTATCCTTTGTCAGTGGTGTAACCGCCATCACATTTCTATAAGAAGATGGGGAGAGGCCGTTCTCACGCGGTGGAAGCGACAATCTAGCTCTTGTTTGGGGGCTGACTGCTGGCAGGCACGATAACACAGCTTCCCCCTGACCACTCCAACCCACGAGACCTATACGCGAACAGAATGGGAGGGACCTCTAAGAGATCTCCCTGATGCGGAAACAATGAGAGTCCAGGGACAGACCTTGCCGGACCCCTTCATAAACGCCTAGAGACGCATCACTCCGTACGGACGTCAAGACGGGAGGTTCTGTTAACTAGAACTCCTTGGGCCTGAGAAACATGAAGACCAGTTCAAGCCAGTCTAGTCATCACTGCAGCAATTTAGTCTAGTCGGTGCCAAAGTACTGAACTCAAAGTCATACACACCGTTGACAAAAATGCAGTACACGTGAACGGTAATTCCAGTTTTTTTAAACTGATTTTCTAATTAACGAGTGAAATATTTGATCTATATACTTGATTAATTGATATCATTAAAACGACGTTTTATGCTTTGGTAAAGTCAATGATGCTTGCGAAGCAAATTTTCAAAATCATGCATTATGCTTATATACATATATATATATATATATATATATATATATATATATATATATATATATATATATATATATATATATATAAGTGTGTGGAAGAAGAAAGTTAAGAGTAAATGTGAATAAGAGCAAGGTTATTAGGTACAGTAGGGTTGAGGGTCAAGTCAATTGGGAGGTGAGTTTGAATGGAGAAAAACTGGAGGAAGTGAAGTGTTTTAGATATCTGGGAGTGGATCTGGCAGCGGATGGAACCATGGAAGCGGAAGTGGATCATAGGGTGGGGGAGGGGGCGAAAATCCTGGGGGCCTTGAAGAATGTGTGGAAGTCGAGAACATTATCTCGGAAAGCAAAAATGGGTATGTTTGAAGGAATAGTGGTTCCAACAATGTTGTATGGTTGCGAGGCGTGGGCTATGGATAGAGTTGTGCGCAGGAGGATGGATGTGCTGGAAATGAGATGTTTGAGGACAATGTGTGGTGTGAGGTGGTTTGATCGAGTGAGTAACGTAAGGGTAAGAGAGATGTGTGGAAATAAAAAGAGCGTGGTTGAGAGAGCAGAAGAGGGTGTTTTGAAGTGGTTTGGGCACATGGAGAGGATGAGTGAAGTAAGATTGACCAAGAGGATATATGTGTCGGAGGTGGAGGGAACAAGGAGAAGAGGGAGACCAAATTGGAGGTGGAAAGATGGAGAGAAAAAGATTTTGTGTGATCGGGGCCTGAACATGCAGGAGGGTGAAAGGAGGGCAAGGAATAGAGTGAATTGGAGCGATGTGGTATACCGGGGTTGACGTGCTGTCAGTGGATTGAAGCAGGGCATGTGAAGCGTCTGGGGTAAACCATGGAAAGCTGTGTAGGTATGTATATTTGTGTGTGTGGACGTATGTATATACATGTGTATGGGGGGGGGGTTGGGCCATTTCTTTCGTCTGTTTCCTTGCGCTACCTCGCAAACGCGGGAGACAGCGACAAAGTATAATAAATATAAATATATATATATATATATATATATATATATATATATATATATATATATATATATATATATGTGTGTGTGTGTGTGTGTGTGTGTGTGTGTGTGTGTGTGTGTGTGTGTGTGTGTAAACAGATACAGAGACCGAAAGATTACATGATTCATAAGCGTGTTAACAGGTAAATAAATAAACAGATAAAGAGGTACATGAATCATCAGATATAGAGACTCATACAGATAAACGGAAAGATATAGACAGCTTAAGAGACAATATGAATGAACATAAAGACAGACAAAAGAAACACACAGGCAAATGTAAGCCAAGCTCCAGACACTAAAAGACATCCAACTTATTCATATTCCTTCACTATGATTATACAAGTCACGCTCCCCCTTACGTAACTAAATTCCAACATGTAATATTTTTCATTTAAAACTAATTTCACATGTACCATGAATGCTGATTCAGATTTGCTTATTCTCATGTAAAAAAAGTATCTCAAAACGTGTCTTTCACAAAGATCTGGTTGCATTAACTGTCAAAAATATCTAAGGGCGTCTTTGCCTTATGAAGAACCCAAATGCATTTCTCCCTTGAGAAGATCTTATTGTCTTCCTTACCAAGGAATTCAAGGATTTGTTTCTTTTACGCTGACGTCGTTTTCTTCCTAACGAAGAAACTAGAGAGTTCTTGGATCAGGGACGAAATAAATTCCTGAAAACCAACTGTGTTTAAGCGTTCATCTGGTGACAATAGGTCCCTACAACTAACGCCTCTTGTATACCTTCCTTTCTCTCGCTGGCACCACCAGCACCACCACCTTAAGGGCTTGGGGACGTGGGTCACAGAGAATGTCGAGACCCGTGTATAGCTCTCCAGCAGGTAACTCTGCGGGGTCTTCCGCGGCTGAATAGTGACGCTACTTGGAGTCCTGCAGATCCATCATGTCTGAGGAAATAGGGTTCTCTTGTTCCTGGGCATTCAGAGTTAGTGAGGCTTCACTTATATATATATATATATATATATATATATATATATATATATATATATATATATATATATATATATATATTTTATCCCTGGGGATAGGGGATTAAGAATACTTCCCACGTATTCCCTGCGTGTCGTAGAAGGCGACTAAAATTGGAGGGAGCGGGGGGCTGGAAATCCTCCCCTCTCGGTTTTTTTTTAATTTTCCAAAAGAAGGAACAGAGAATTGGGCCAGGTGAGGGTATTCCCTCAAAGGCCCAGTCCTCTGTTCTTAACGCTACCTCGCTAATGCGGGAAATGGCGAATAGTTTGAAAGAAAAAAAGAAAAATATATATATACATATATATAATATCATTTTGTTCTTTTTTTACTCCAATTCACTACTGCTTCCTAGACATACTGTGAAGTCTTAGACAACAACATTATCTGAGATAACATCTATGGTAAACTATATCATCTTAGATATTAACTACATTAGCTAACTTTAAGTCGATGTGAGAATAATCTCATTTGCTTCCAACTACAGAAACAGCTTCATAAAAGGCATGCCGTCCTCTCCCTGGGGCCATCCTATATGCATCCGTAAAACGTAAGAACCTTGATTTGTCTGAGCAAACAATGTATAAGAAGAAAAATAAACCTGACGTGAATCTTTATCTTTATTCACGATCTTCCTCTTGTATTCTGATCATGCGGCTTATGTGTTTACAGCCCTACCCTTCTAAACCTGCTCAAGTATTTCCTCCAAGTTATGGCGACGCATCAATTTTCAGAATGTTTCACATTGTTTCGTTGCATTAGCGGAGAGGGAGCCAGGTGCATAGAGGGAAGGAGGAGTTTTGCTTTACTGATAAATACAGTGGATGGGGAATTCTATTTCTCTAGTGTTTGGTTAATGCAGTGAGTAATACAGCTGTGTGGCGGTATTTCTCGCATGGTTCTCTTTGTGTATTGAGATATACAGTCATGAGTGAAAGTATTTTTTCTCTTTTCTCTCCTGAGAAACACGGAAATGAGAGGTTGCATTTCCCGTATGTTTCCGTGATGTGCTTTACCGCACTCTGATAATCATCAAAATAATTTCTTTTGCGTCTCTTTTCCATCCCCTTTAGGACAGCCTAATGCTTATTTACTGCATGAATTACCTGCATATAGCTGGGCCGTCTTTTCATATGAAAATTATTCGGGTTTTGAGAAGATAAAACGTATTTACATCTTTTTCCTTGTGGTAAAAATTTCCATGGGTATTCCCACCTCTTCCGCCTACTCTAAAATATACTTAGACACTTATAAGTACGTTCAAACTTTACACCCTCTCTTTTACTTTTCACTTGAACCACGCAAGCACATTTATAATCACCGGAAATATTCCCCAGGTTAAGTAACTGATGCACTTACTCTCCCCACACACTCAACCCGGTGTTGATACTCATTATCTTGGGCCCATTTATTCCGATATGCTTCATATAAAAAGAGCGAGGATAAGAAACCACTCCAACCCGTCACTCACGTAGTTTGCCCTTTATACACTTGAGTGCAGTCCTTACTAAGATTAAGGTCTACTAACATTGAGGCCTTCACAGACTCATTCACGTTGGACGATCAAATGTTCTCATTCCCTCATCGTCGCCAAGTTCCCTAATACACTGACTGCCATGCACTCTCCCGGTTTACACACACACACACACACACACACACACAGAGTCGTCATTCTCACTCAAAACCATCATCCAGAACTAATTCCTCGTACCTGATTCCTTCTTAATCCTACTCCTTCACTATTCCCCTTGCTCACTATCCCACTTCCACAAAATCCCATCCCCTTCACTATTTCCCTAATTCACTATCCCTCTCCTTCACTATTTCCCTTCCTCACTATGCTTCTACCTCACTATCCCTCTCTCTCCCCACGCCACTCCCACTTTCCCAACGCCCCAACTCCGGCATCTGTAGGGATTTCTGGTGGTAAAATGTTTATGCTTCGCCAGAAAGTTGGTTATGCATACCAACTTAAGGCAGCGGAGATATTAATGGGCGGTAGCTAGGGCTCCGTCCAGCCCTCAGGGGACTTCGACGTGAGGCTTCTGTAACGGACGATGACGGCAGGAGAGAGAGAGAGAGATATATATATATATAGAGAGAGATAGATAGATAGATAGATAGATAGAGAGAGAGAGAGAGAGAGAGAGAGAGAGAGAGAGAGAGAGAGAGAGAGAGAGAGAGAGAGAGAGAGAGAGAGAGAGACCGTATAGACACCAGATGAGGCACATCCTGGGAGACATCGGAGACCTGTGTATCAAGAGAAGAAAGAAAGTAGAAAGAAAAGGAGATTTTAACTTCTGTATTAAGAGTAGAGAAAAAAGAGCGAACAGGTGACTTAAGGAAAACTTCAAAGGACATGAAAAATATCTACAGAAGAAGGCTACTAGCCCTAATATGTACCGACTAGGTGGGGACATTCTCGTCTAATATTAATGATATAGTCGACTTTATCACGACATACGCATAAAAGTTTACCACAGCCTGAAGGTAAACTCAATCATACCACAGAGTAAACCACTGGCGTGCTTCCTCTTGTATACCATCAGAGCAGATGCGACCCTACTGGAGGTTGGAGTACCCATAGACACCAGCTTAAGTGGCTCTTATTGGGCTTACGAGGTAGTCAAGGGAGAGTTAAGGCTATTTTATGGTGCGGAGTTACAGCCTATGTCCAGAAACACAGGGTACCTTGGTACTGTACCTTGGCAGAGTAACTTGGCTGATTATCTTGGTAGGGTATCATGGTAACTCACTAGAATACAACGACAGAGTACCTTTGTGGGGTATCTTGGACGAATGCCTTAGCAGTGTACCTTGACATAGTACCTTGGTAGAGTACCTCAGCAGTTTACCTGGACAAGGTACCTTGGTAGGGTATCTTGGACGAGTACCTTAGTAATTTACCTTGACAGAGTACTGTAAAACAATACGCTTTTAAATAGTGTCCTAAAAGATCTTTCCTTCTCTTGTAAAAGGACAGATCTACTTTCTCATAATTGCTTTCCCAAAAAACTTTACTGCTAATTACAGTTTTTCTATGTTGACTGGAGAAAATCTTAAATTAATTATCTGTATGTGACACAGACGAGAGATTCTTAAAATGAATTTTCTGTGTATGACATAGGCTAATTTCAGAATGTTTTTACTGTGAAATGCTTTATTCTTTTTTTGAGGGGGGGGAGAGGGAGGGAGGGAGAGAGAGAGAGAGAGAGAGAGAGAGAGAGAGAGAGAGAGAGAGAGAGAGAGAGAGAGAGAGAGAGAGAGAGAGAGAGAGAGAGAGAGATTGAAGTACACCATATCTTCAAAGAATTCCTGTGAACATTACCTTGACACATTAAATATAGTATCTTGTTTGGGGTATATCATGATATAAGTCTAAAGATATATATATATATATATATATATATATATATATATATATATATATATATATCATTACCATTTTTATACTTTGTCTCTGTTTCCCGCGTTAGCGAGGTAGCGCAAGGAAGCAGACGAAAGACTGGCCCAACCCATCCAAATACACATGTATATACATACACGTCCACACATGCACATATGCATACCTATACATTTCAACGTGTATATATATATATATATATATATATATATATATATATATATATATATATATACATATATATAATATATATATATATATATATATATATATATATATATATATATATATATATATATATAGAGAGAGAGAGAGAGAGAGAGAGAGAATGTACATATATACACATGTGCATAATTCATACCTGCTGCCTTTCATTCATTCCCGTCGCCACCCTACCACTCATGAAATGTCACCCACCTCGCCCCGCACGCGCGCGAGGTAGCGCTAGGAAAAGACAACAAAGGCCGCATTCGTTTACACTCAGTCTCTGTCATGTATAATGCACTGAAACCACAGTTCCCTTTCCACATCCAGGTCCCGTAAACTACCTCACGAAAGTTACAGTAAATAACATCAGAAAGACAAAGCATACACGAATGAGTCCAAAATAAGAAATCCGTGGATAGAATAGTATAAAAAAGTAAAATACCCACAAGTAACCCAGCGAATATGAAAAAAAAAGAAATCACGAATATAATAAGCAGAAAATGTAAAACACCAACGGAAATGATAACCTCACAAAGCAGTATTTCACACATAACTCCACAAAGACAATAACAAAAAATATCTATGAATACAGCAAACCCGCGTTATGAAATATGTTTTTATAACCCCAGAAGAACAGACAACCCCATAACAGAATAACCCCCCCACTGTAAAAAGAAAAAAAAGACCCATACATGAGACAACTCCAACAAAGTGGAAATTTCCAGGTCAGTGGACTGTTCCCCTTTGCGACACCTTTGGCTAAAACTTGCCCAAATTTCTTATCAGCGTCCTGCCGACGTCGATGTCACAGACTCCCGAACTTCGTCCGTGTTTGGCGGACCTTTTTACACCCTCCATGACCTCAATAAACCGAGGGAAACTCCTTTTTTTTCCCTGGAGGAAACATTCCTTAATTCCTATTGGGTCATGAGTGATAAAGAAGTGAAAAATCTATACGAGCGAGCTGGGGGCGCCAAAGCTGGGTAAAACCAGGAGAAGATGTTTACGGAGGACATAAATAGCGCAGGTGAGTTAAAAGGAAAGCTGGCAAGGTGCGGAGTGGCCTGATAATGCAGGTTTCTTCTACCTCTCCTTGATAACTGGGAGCCAGGGACGTTTCTGAGGGCCCGCTGGTGAGACACCGTCAGAGGTGTGACTTTTCTTGCCAAGTTGTGTTTATTATTCATGAGTGTGTTAAGGTAGTGTTCAGGAACCTGTTTTTTTCTGTGTTGGATGAATTCTGCTTCGAGTCAGGATCTCTCTCTCTCTCTCTCTCTCTCTCTCTCTCTCTCTCTCTCTCTCTCTCTCTTACCTTTCATGTGATATGTATTTCTGCTTGTTTTGTCTTGATGTCTTTCTTAGGCAAATAACCACAACAAGGGAAGTGATAAAGTAATCAGTACACTAAGGGAATTACGACTGACATATAACCTTGCTGAGTTCTTTTCACGAGTCCTTCCTCCAAAAGTTACATTAAGGGTCCTTCCGAGATAAGACGCCAGCGTTCATCATAACGAATAATGTTATTCTAAACTAACTTCACAGTGAAGAAAGCAATTTCTCATATCCTGTGATATAAGGTAAGCTTTCATGGCGAGAGATTGATTAGTTTTCTGGGTTGAATCTTCGGAAGCTTGTGTTCTGACACAGGATGGAATCTCCCTTGAGCTCTTACAGCAAGACCACTCAACTCTTTACGTACTAAGTTATCTTTATCCCTTCACAAAGTCTTCGTTTCGGCTTTTTATCAAATGTTTGATGTTGTTAATGGATATAAGAGACACTTTTTTTTTTTTAGAGCCGGCGTTATGGGTGTTTAATGGTGATAAGTATGAGGGGAGATAAGAAGAGTAAAAACATGAGGGAGGGGAGGGGTTCATGAGATAGGGGGACTGAAGGGTTCGGACATAAGAGGAAAAGAAACGAGAGAGAGAGAGAGAGAGAGAGAGAGAGAGAGAGAGAGAGAGAGAGAGAGAGAGAGAGAGAGAGAGAGAGAGAGAGAGAGGACATTTGAGGGCCTGGCGTGGAGGCTGGGCGTTCCTGTGGTTTGTTTATCATCTGTTTCCGGTGGTGTTGAGATCCACATTTACCTTCAACCCTTGGGCACGACGGCACGACCCTTCGAACCTCACGGTACGAACTGTAGGTCTACAAAATCGAGAAACTTTAATTTCGGGTCATATACGACAGATGCCTTGAATGCTGTTATGGAAAATTTCTTCTCTTTGTGTGGGAGACCGAAACTGAGTGGGTCTAAAATTGCTGGCGTTTTCATTTAAGTTCCTGAAGCTGTGTAGGCGAGTGTTTAAAGAGGGTTTTGTCATGCACCAGATAAATGTGTTGATTGAGGGAAGGTGGAGTAGAGCACTGCCAGTAGAACGATGAAACTGTTTTGTGAATAAAAAATTTAGGGATTAAATGATTAAATGGTCAAAACACTAATTGGTAGAACGAGTAGAGTATATATATGGGATTAAGTGATCAAATGGTGAAAACACTTATTGGTAGAATGAAGAGATATTATATATATATATATATATATATATATATATATATATATATATATATATATATATATATATATATATATATATATATATCACATGTAAAGAGTGAGTGTATGCCTTTATATAAAATCAGTGTCAATTGGATGAAAAGTAAAAGTATGTAAGTGCATGACAGAGGGCAAGTAGCACACGAAACACATGAATAGATGCAAATCAGAGATACAGCTTCTTATTCTACAGGGATACAGGTACAGAGAAAAGTTATTACGTTTCAGAAAGTTACAGCAGTGTTGAGCGGGCAGCCAGAAGCAGTATGAAGGGTGGCCTTCTCCTGCGATCATTTGTGTCTCGAGGGCGTGTGGTGGGCGACCAGCCAGGCGCTGTTGGCGAGAGTGGCAACCGTGTTATCGGCGTAACATAAGGCAGACTGGGCGCCGACGATCATGGCACCCCAGCACAGATTTACATCCACTCTGAAGGTGCCAGCTGCCCTTCCCTCCATCCCTGCTTCCCTCCATCGCGGCCCACAGGATCTCCACCGACAGAGGACTTTCAGGCTTTCTCTCTCTAGGTTTCACACACACACACACACACACACAGGGAAAAAAACAATGTTAACGAAAGACCTCGATGATTGTTCCCGGTAGAGGAGGACCTCCTCTTCCTTCATTACACACCCTGATGCCTCACTACTGTACCACAACACTTCTTCCTCCTCCTCCTCCTCCACAATCCACTTCATACACATCACAAGACGCCATTCTTTACCACTTCATGTTCCTTACCCCCATACACCTGACCACCTCCCTTAAGCAGCTTCTTTCTCACCCTCACGTGTTCCTCATGTCCAAGACCCACTAATAAGCACCAACGTTCTCAGCTCCAGAGGGGAACCCCCATCCTACTCTCGCTCCCAGACGTGCCAAGGAACCAACCCTTCAACCCACCCTAGCACCTCCCCTACTGGTCCTCAATCACCAGGAACGTCCCCTACCCATTTACCCCTATAATTTAGGTCATGACACAGACCAACAATTTACCCCCTCTTGGAAGGAGGTGACCTGTTTGGAGGTGACGTGTTAGGTGGGGGTGACCTCACAGGAGGAAGTGAAGTGAGAGGAAGAGGTCACCTGACGGGGAGGAGGTTATCTTTTGGGAGGAGGAGGAGACCTGTAGGTAACCTTAAGAAGGAAGTGACCTGATCGATCTCTAACATGACCCATGGCCTCCAAGGGGGACTCTGGAAAAGTTATGTTGGTAAGGATGATGACAACATTACACCAGATGCTTCTTCCCCATGTGCAGCAGCCACTGCTGTTGCTGTTGCTGCTGTTGTGTAATTTCCTGTCGCTATATAATTTATTGCTGGCCATGACTCAGGCACGGTTCGAATCTTTGGCGCGGCATTCCGTCCACAGTCAGTCCCAGCCCTTCGAGGCTGGTCGACAGATACGTACCTGGCTTAGGCTGGTGTGTGCGTGTGTGTGTGTGTGTGTGTGTGTGTGTGTGTGTGTGTGTGTGTGTGTGTGTGTGTTTGTGTCTTTACACATAAGAATAAAGGCATGGTACTATCATATGGTTAAGAGACGGGGCAATACGAGTGTAAATTACTCTCCCCATAACACACAAATAGTAATGACATAATGAAAAAGAATACATATATATAAATATATATAAATATATATATATATATATATATATATATATATATATATATATATATATATATATATATATATAGACTGTGAGACGAACAAAAGAACAAAAGCTGTTATACTGAAAAATAGAGCACCATGTAAAAATTTGCTGAAACCTTTACATGCTCGAATCTTTTTCAAGCTGGAAATAAAACAAAAGCAAGAGACCCAATTTTATAAAGCTAGAATTAAAGCAAGATCACCTATTCTTGTAAGGCTAGGGCAAATTATAGCAAGAACATCTATTGTTTTCCAAAGACAAAGGAAAAGTAAAACAACTATTGCTTTCGAAGCATAGCCAAAAAAAAAAAAAAGAAAACCAATTTTTTTTTCTAAGTAGGGGGAAAAGAGGAAGAACACCCACTGTTTTTTTTCCCAAGTTGGGAAAAAAATTACATTTTTTTTTATTTCTCCAGCAGGGATAAAACAATAGCCACAACACACACACACACACACACACACACACACACACACACACACACACACACACACACACACCAGAACCTGGTGACAAACAAATTAACAATAGCCAGTGGTGCGGTCTGCCTGTGGAAGGGTTCATCTTCCTGTGTCGTTGGTGTTGATAGCGGCGGCAATAAAATGTTGGCCTGTGATAACGATGGTGCCATTACCATGGGGGAGAGGCCAGGCCAAGCTAGGGTTGCCATGGGGGGGAAGGCCAGGCTTGGGTTACCACGGGGGAGAGGGTCAGGCCAGGGCAGTTTACCATGGGAGCACAAGGGCAATGGATCTCGATGACCATGGGGACGAAGCCAAGCCTGGCTTCAGTTACCACGAGAGATAAGCCAGCCCTTAACTCTCCATCCCCTCCTTCAACGGGGGTGATGCAATCCTGCTGCTGCTGCTCTCTCTCTCTCTCTCTCTCTCTCTCTCTCTCTCTCTCTCTCTCTCTCTCTCTCTCTCTCTCTCTCTCCTGACATGCTTGGTAAGGAGTCGTGTCCATGCATACATTAGCCAAGACTTACATGACTATGTGGACCGTTTACATGTTTGTTTGTTTCACGTCTATTCGGAGCAAGGTCGTCTTGTTAAGTCCAAGTATCGTAACTTACTACAAAAGAGGCGACCATGAAAAGCTACTTGAATAAGTTTACATTTTTTTTTTTAAAAAGGAAAATATAATCCTTAAAAACTTTAGTATCTTTATGGGATTCTTATATTTTCATATTTTCTTAGTTTTTTAGCTTTAGGTTTAATTTTCTTTTTGCTTTCCTTCTAATTCGTCCCATAAGACAAGTGTTCTTAGCTCTGCCTAACTACGACAGACAGTCAAGTAAGTTATATAGGTAAATAACAAGTGACTCCGTTGATGATTAGGAGTTTCTCATTATATACAACTCCAATTTGAATTTTCACATTAATATTAAAATATCAATTAATCCCCCTCTGGAAAATCGTTAAAATTCCAACAGGTGATTCATTTATGCAAAGGTTAGTTAACCAGATGGAGCAAGGAATTCAATATCCACGACCAAGTCTTTCCGTCTATATCATAATCCTCTCGAACCACTGGTCAGCCTATAAGGTTTCGCTCATCTTTCTCCTCACAGTCTGTCAGACTCCTCATCTGATGCTCTACGTCAGCCACCTCTCAAGGTCCTCTTCTTCCTCCCTCCTCCAGCAACGCCTCAAGTTTCTCCACCACAGTCTCCCTCCTATCACCAACACTGCCAACCGTTTATCACTTATACACACCGTGCCTGTTCTTCACCACCAGCACTGTCCTCCCGCATCACGAAAACTATCCTCCGCGAACACCCTCCCATCTCCTACAGTGACCCTCCTCACCACCTTCGCCAACTATCCCCATCTCCACAACGTCATCAGCGCACACATCCCGTCTCCACACCATTTCAAAAGTTTTGATTGGCTGCCTAATTTGAATGTAACCATTTTAACGACTTGTGAGGAACTTAAGAGACATGTCTGTGAATCTAGATGATCTACCATTCTTTAGTTCTTTTAAAAATATATTCTACCAGGACTATGATGTTTTGCGAATATTGCAAATATATTGGTTAGCTTAGAGAAGTTGAATGCGTATTGCGTAGCCATCCTGAATGTATAAGTAAAGTAATTATTCTGTTATTGTCTTCTGGTTGATGGGTTACGTCATCCTAGGATTTCCTTGCAAGGGACTGCGACAGTTACTGGCGACTACCCCGGTTAGTTTCGTCGCACTGGTGGAAGTTCTTTGGGTAGAGAAATTTCGTGTTATCAATTTCTGACGTATGTATGAGTTGAGGCGTGTTCTGTTTCTCATCATGATGTTCTCGGTGCATTTCTTGAACAGCTTTCAGATTCCTCCGTTCTTACATTCTGTCTTTATCCTCTTTCTTTCTTTCTTTCTTTCCCACGGTCAGAGCAGGACCAAAACACCCGAGGAGTCAAAAGTGTGACACGGGGGACGCAGAGGAAAGTGTGTGTTGCAAAGAAATGTGTGACAGCGAAGGCAGGGGGAGGAGAGATAGACGGCAAAGGAGCGAAAATGATGTCAGAGGGAGGCGGAAGAACAGGCAATAAAGGGGTGCCAAAAGGAGATTGCAAGAGTGAATTCTAAAGGCGTTAGAGAAGTCACGGTTGAATGGTGGAATGAGCACTATGGCCGTGGAACAGGAGGAAAAAAGAGATAGAGGGCGTGATGATCATACGAAGGAAAGGGAAGAGGGGAGGCAGGAGTAGATGGGTGAGAAGCTGGAATAGGGAGGAGGAAAATGGGGTGAAAGGAAAGGGAAAGGTGTGTGATTGGCTCGTGTCTTTCTGTGTTTCGCCTGACAAGGGGTTGGGGAGAGAGAGAAAGAGAGAGAGAGAGAGAGAGAGAGAGAGAGAGAGAGAGAGAGAGAGAGAGAGAGAGAGAGAGAGAGAGAGAGAGAGTTGGGATGCATCACTCTCAACTCACAGCTTCATCAATGTCCCTCAGCCCTAATTCTCTGGGAGGACCTCCAGTATATCCCACGTCCCATACAGATATATTCTGTTTTATGTGTTTCTCGTCACTTGATTACGTATCACGAACATTTGCCCTGGCTGTGGCTGGGACAGACATTATCATTTTCATTATCATTATAAATTATCATTACTATTATTACTGTTATCAGCTATCATCATTCTTATTATTATTATTATTATTATTATTATTATTATTATTATTAATTATTACGATTAGTAATATTAATCAATATCATTAATATCATTATCATTATCATGGGAGACATTATTCTCTCTCTCTCTCTCTCTCTCTCTCTCTCTCTCTCTCTCTCTCTCTCTCTCTCTCTCTTTCTATCTCTGTATTTACTGCGATGAGGGTAAGGCAATAACCCTGCCTCGCGGCAAAAATTATTCAAAGCTATTCGTAGGTAGATATTACTCTCTCTCTCTCTCTCTCTCTCTCTCTCTCTCTCTCTCTCTCTCTCTCTCTCTCTCTCTCTCTCTCTCTCTCCGTCTTCTCTTCTCCCCTTCTCTCATTCCTTCCCTTCAGTCACAGAGCGAGGGAATTAATAATTTTCTGCTACATAGGTCGTGATGGGCACCATTCGGTCACTTCACGGATGACCTCCTTTTCTGTGACATCTCACTCGAAAAGGATTACAGGAGGATTAACTCAGCTTCACACAACGTATGACACTGTGTTATGAATCTGTGCCCCCGTGATTACTGTGGTTTGGGTGTCAGGGTTTAGGGGTCACACACACACACACACACACACACACACACACACATATATATATATATATGAATTCGATGACATTTTTAATCTTTCAAAATGACATCCACCCAGACCCTTATCAAACTTCCGTGAAAACATTATTACGACTCTCAATTATCATGTTCTATAATTAATATCTCTTTCCACCCCTCTCCCCTCCTGACTCTCCCCTCACCCTCCCCAGACCAAGCGACCCGACAATCTCCCCAAACAAGTTAGTTTAGAAATAATAATCTCCGGCCGTCTCTTCCTCTGGGAGATTTCACAAATTTCATTCACATTTACGGAAATCTGATCCCGTTAATCTGCATGAGAGATCCAAAATTGTAATTGGAGCTCATTAGCCCAAAAAAGATATATAAATATTACGACAAAACTTGATGATGAAAGTTGTCGTAGAGAGATCAAATACACGAGTCAGTTACTGGAGGAAAGGACTGTATGATTTACAGTTACCGTATGATTCAAGAGAGGAATACACACAGTAATATCCAATGCTGTAAATTCGTCTGCTTACCTCTGAGGTTTGATTAAAACCCCCTCTGTAACCTCTGTAATTATTTTTTCTTACGCTACAGCTCCCAGCATGAGCATGAGTGAGGTTGACAGGAAATTTGCCAACGCTGTTAGAGGCAACATTGTGACTAGCTCTTCCAAACAGAAGTATCCATCGGTGGTTCTATGAATCTATAGGTCTTCTGTGAGGCCAAATTTTATGGCGTGTGTGAAATGGAATTAAAAGCTGGTTCTATCAATGCTTTTGGCACCTTTGAGGTACACCGTGAGATGAACTGACCAAGATAGTTATAAATTTTCAGAGCGGAAACTCGTATGTAAATAACTGGAGAAATGTGACATACAGGCACTATATCCAAAGCAAAATAGTGTCGAAATATTATTAGAAAATCTGGTTATTGAAATATGTATCAGATGTTGTGTGATTAAAGTCAAGATGATACATAAAAGCGAGACATTAAAGGATTCATGACCCGGACGCTAAAGGATGTAGCGAATCATGAAAAGGACTGAACACTGAAGTCATAGTGAATATATGAAGCTATTGATGGCGAGAGTATTTTGAAAGAAGGTGAGGTTATTTTCTAGGAAAACGAGAGAGCTTGGAGGAAGGTGGGAGAGTAGGGAAGAAAGTGTGGGAGTCTGGAGGAAGGAGATAAAGTTTGGAAGAGGGTTAGGGAGATAAAAGGAGAGTGAGGGAGATGGAAGGTGAGGATTTAATAGGAGAGACAGGAAGACAGAAGAAAGATTAAGAGAACAGAAGGAAGGTGAGAAATAGAAGAAAAGTGAGGGAGGAGTGTGAAATGTAATGTGTCTGGATCTAAGTATTCTTAATAATTCGTGATGCTACACTTCATGTGTGTGTGTGTGTGTGTGTTGTGTGCGTGTGTGTGCGTGTGTTTATCCCTAATTCGAGTGCAAAATATCTCATACCAAAGTGGTAACAGTCCTTTTCTGCAGAAAATTCGAACTAACAATGATTCCTGATATATATATATATATATATATATATATATATATATATATATATATATATATATATATATATATATATATATATTATATATATATATATATATATATATATATATATATATATATATATATATATATATATATATATATATATATATATGTGGATAAGTAACAAATTAAAGAAAATAGTAAAAAAGAGATGAAACAAGATTTTAGGCGTAAAAGGAAGAGAATGGAACGTAACTCGATAAGAGGACTTGGTTGGGAGTGTGGCGCCAAAATCATTATTTTTCCCACCCAGTGTAAGTGTCCATAAAAGAAAATGTTGCTTTTTTTTTCCCACCTAGGCTGGAGTAGTTGATAACATTAGATTCCTCTCATAATCCTTTACAGAAGTCGTATCAAGTAGCGTCAAATTTTAATGACGATCCTCACTTCATGTGTCTTTACAGACCTTAGATGTGTATCTTATTGAAGTTATTCTTTCATGATTTTGTTGGTCAAGATTCTCTACAAAAAAAAAAAAAAAAAATCAAGGAATGGAGGGGGTGTGGGGTGGGGGGTTTATGCATGCTATTGAAAATGGCTGTTCGTCACGGTTAACGGCATGCTGGTCTTTCCAAGTGGATTATTGAAGTTTCGTTAGGGGCTCTCTCTCTCTCTACCATCTTTCTCATTTATCTTTAATTTGTCTTTCTCAAACATCTTTCTCATCTCTCTCTCTCTCTCTCTCTCTCTCTCTCTCTCTCTCTCTCTCTCTTCTCTTCCTCATTGCTCATTAATTTCTTTCTCTATTTTCACCTTTTTGTCTCATCTCTCTCTCTCTCTCTCTCTCTCTCTCTCTCTCTCTCTCTCTCTCTCTCTCTCTCTTCTCTTCCTCATTGCTCTTTAATTTCTTTCTCTATTTTCACCTTTTTGTCTCATCTCTCTCTCTCTCTCTCTCTCTCTCTCTCTCTCTCTCTCTCTCTCTCTCTCTCATTTCTTTCTCTATTTTCACCTTTTTGTCTCATCTCTCTCTCTCTCTCTCTCTCTCTCTCTCTCTCTCTCTCTCTCTCTCTCTCTGTAAGCCGTTGATGCCAGTAGCAACAAACGCCACCAAGCCCTATTGTCCCCCCCCCCCCTTATTGTTGGTCTCAAACACCCACGCTTCTCAGATTATGACAGAAAGAAAATAATATCCTCTAGGGGGCCCCCTGGGGAGGGGAGAGAGAGAGAGAGAGAGAGAGAGAGAGAGAGAGAGAGAGAGAGAGAGAGAGAGAGAGAGAGAGAGAGAGAGAGAGAGAGAAGCGATGTAATGAGAGAAAACATGATAGGAAGTCGATGCATGTGAGGGTAAAGAGGGGGAAGAGTGAACTTAAAAGGATGATGGGAGTGGTATGGAGAGGAGCCGATGATGATTATGAGTCAGAGGCAGGGGAGCGGTGGAAAATTCTGAGGCAGGGAGGGAAGGGGGGATATGAGGGGCGCCACTGACAATAAAAGCAGTGAAAAATCTCATTTCATATAAATATATATATATATATATATATATATATATATATATATATATATATATATATATATATATATATATATATATATTGAAAACACTTAAAAATGTATTGAGAGGTGCGAATGTAATGGCAAGTGATATATATTAAAGGGAGATATAATAAGAATAATATGGGAAAAAAGAAGAGTTAATCCAAATACTATGACTACAGTAGTGAAACAAGAAATATAAAAACATAGAAATACTAGCCTCTACCTACTGATAATGTAGGCTTTCAGGCGTATCAAAATGCTTAAAAGAAATGTTCTCGTCTTAATCACCTTCCGCCTCGGACGAACTATTACGACTCTAAACCCCTTCACCTGAAGAATGTCCCATAGAATCCACCACAGTAAAGTCGAGGGAATATATATCGTGCGTTGGACTCCGAAAATGAGGTCAGAATCCACCCTTCGCTCCCCCTGGGAACTGAACTGCCAAACCAGCTTGAGATAAGAGGCTGACAACTTGGATCAAGGCTGAGCGGCGAGACCTGGGGTTCCACACTGTGTTGTCCTCGAGCGTGACTTTGACAGCTCTCAGATAGCTCTGGTTCGGGAGGGCATCACCTGAGGCTCTCTGTATATTTATTTGTCAATCTTAGTTTCTCATGGTGGCTGGTGGTTGATGGAGCGTGTTCTTGCCTTGCTCCTGTGCGCGACTCTCCACTCCTGGCTTATCTATCTCGTTATCTTTGATCTGTTTGGATTCTGCACACCTTTTTTTTTCCCGTTATCATCTCCGTTATCTTTATCTCTGTCTAATATCTTCTCCTCCCGAAGAAAAGAGCGCTTCGAGCTGACCCTATTTTCATGGCAATTTCTCGTTTAAGGTGCTCCTAGTTAGGTACTCTCTCTCTCTCTCTCTCTCTCTCTCTCTCTCTCTCTCTCTCTCTCTCTCTCTCTCTCTCTCTCCTTAGAGAAGTAGGATTACGGCGTTTGAGCAACTGTCTTCTACTTGCTAAACCTTCCACTACCTTGGGCATCATGGAGCATATATAACATTACTCTCCACTTGCCCGACATGGAATACTGGGATTCTGAAGGATGGATGGTGGGGTGAGGTAAGGTATAGTAAGGTAGGTGTAGTGTGGTATAGGGGAGGACAAGTGGAAAAAATAGTGAGGGGAGGGAAGATGGAGGGGAGGGGATGTGTGGTGAGGGGAAAGTAGGGAAGGATTGGGGAGGAGAGAGGTATGGGAAGAGGAGGAGGAAGGGAGAGGAGGAGAGAGAGAGGCAAAAGCTGTGGTAAGGCATGGAAAGGTTCACACACTTAGTTCATAACTGACTTCTATATCTACCTATACGGTAGACTATTAGTCTATATGACAATTTATCTAATCGTAAGTGAAATCACCTTCGTAAAGGTATAGACGTCAATAATGGAAAACATCAGAATTTCGTAGGGGAATTTCTCACTCCAAAGTAAGGGTTCTGAGGATACTTAAGACAAAAATTGATTACTCTATCAATCAGATTAACTAAAAGGTCTTGCGCTGACATCACGACATCTTCAAGTCTGTCTATTTCGATAGATGCTGATCATAACAAAGAACAATACATCGTCAGTAATTACGGAATACGTAGAATACATAGATAGTGTATTCCTAACAGAGAAATTATTGAGGCTTGCCGACGGGAAGACACATGATAAAAATATGGAAATGAGGAAATAACTGGACCAATGATCCTTAACTGCTGTAGCACATTTGTATTGGAGTTTACAGGAAAAACAAAAATGTAAAGAGTTTATGAAGCATCAGCATTTAATTTTGTTTCAATATACAATAGTAAATGTCTATAATTGTGTTTTTCTCGTGATATATATATATATATATATATATATATATATATATATATATATATATATATATATATATATACTTTTCCTCTGGGTGTATCTGCAAGAGGTATACCATGCAATTGTTGTGTACAGAGCATCGTAACTGCTATCATCAGGTACAACGTGCATCACACTCGAGCCCAATTGTTATTCCACTAAGGATCCTGGCGCTGGTGGTGTCATTAGTTGTGCTATCTGAGGCAGCAGACTGTGGCGGTGGTGGTGGTGGTGGTAGTGTGGTGGTGATAACAACGTTCTTGATTGTAGTGGTGGTAGTGGTAGTAACACTACTCTTCACTGTAGAGGTTGTAGTAGTTGTAATGGAGGTAACACAACTCTTGACTGCAGCGGTTGTAGTGTTGGTAACATCTCTACATTGTAGTGGTTGTAGTTGTGGTAATGTTGGTGACACTGCTCTTGATTGTAGAGGTTGTAGTTGTGGTAGTGGTGGCGGTAACACTGCTCTGGCTTCCAGTAGCTGCTTGTTGCCAGTGATTGATGGTGAGTGTTATGACCTTTGGTTACGCTGATGTGACCACTTGCGATGTAACGCCACTAATGATGCTGCTTCTGGTCCTTGCTGTGTCGGTGCTTGGTGTGGCAGTGCTTGCTGTGGCGACGCTTGGTGTGGCAGTGCTTGCTGTGGTAATACTTCCTTTGGTGGTAATTGCTGCGATACTTTTTGTTTATAGGAGGTGCTTGGTAAGTTGGCACTTGTCCTGGTTGCGCTTGCTGTGGTGGGGGTAGGTGGGTATATGTTAGTGGTGGTGCTTGCTGTGGTACTGGGTTACAGGAAGGATTGTGCGTCTTGGCTCCACTCCAGCAGCAGTTGCCAGTAACGTTATGATCTACACCATCCATTACGGTCTCAAGTGAGCAGTTGCAGAATGTTCCTTTATATATATATATAATATATATATATATATATATATATATATATATATATATATATATATATATATATATATATATTGGAGCTCAACCCAAAAGGGTATATAATAATGCTGTTACTTATTGTTGCTTAATCTTGAAGCTGCAGCGCTTTGTAAGAGGAGTATTGGGGTTACATATAACCAACCAACCTCTAAAAGCCCTCCGCTATAAGATATATATAAGCACTAGCGATACACCAACTGTCTGCCAGTCCTCCAGTGTTGGAAGGGTGACACTGTAAGGGCGCCTCGCAGATCCATCAGCTCTGAGGAAATTGGGTTCTCTTTGTGTCAGATATTTGTCTCTTGCGTGGCTTTGGTTGATGCTCTCGATGGCTTGACTGAGTCGAGTGTTCCAACCTAAGCCGACAAGCAAAACAGACACCTCGGAACGTTGAGACTCTTTTTGCTTAACCATCCTCTTATCGCATATGCACGAGTATGCCGCGTGGATATGAGTGGTACAGCGAAACGTATTCTGAAAACAGAGCATAAGGGAAAAGCAAGAACTACCAGCAGATCATCCCCAACATATGGAAAGCGCTTACATCCAGGTGACGCGAGTACTGTCTTCTGGGGGCTGAAGCCATCAACCTCATGCGTATAACGAAGGCGTATAATATTTCCGTGATGGGCCTGTACTAGTCTGCGTGTCTTTAAACCTTTTGGAGTTGCTAGTGATACAGAAAGGCAGTTGCAAGTTCGTCCCAGATGCTAAACACCGTGAGGTAAGTCTCAATCCTTTCTGTCAACGTTGTTACGATGAAAGATCCTGCAACAATTTCAGCCATCAGCTTGCGGGAAGTGGCAGGAGGACTCGACGGGAGTGTAAGCAATCTAGACTCTCTGGAAGACTATGTGTGGATACTTAAGAACAAACCTGTCGAGAAGAAATGCTTACTTTCACGGGCTTTGAAGCAGTAGTAATAGTAGTAACAATAATTGTAGTAATAACAGTCGTATAAGTTAATATATATATATATATATATATATATATATATATATATATATATATATATATATTGGAAAGGATCACAATTTTGCGCGTGATCAAGATATTCTTATGAGCCCACGGGGAAAATGAAACACGAAAAGTTCCCAAGCGCACTTTCGTGTAATAATCACATCATCAGGGGAGACACAAGAGAAATATAACAGTCAGTTGATATACATCGAAGAGACGAAGCTAGGACGCCATTTGGTAAACATGTTTGCCAAATGGCGTCCTAGATTCGTCTCTTCGATGTATATCAACTGACTGTTATATTTCGCTCTTGTGTCTCTCCTGATGATGTGATCATTTCACGAAAGTGCACTTGGGAACTTTTCGTGTTTCATTTTCCCCGTGGACTCATAGGAATATATATATATATATATATATATATATATATATATATATATATATATATATATATATATATATATATATATGTAATGTTTGTGCCTCTGTGTGGTATCGGACGACTCCGCCCGCTTGTGGTTACAACGCGAGAGGAAAAGGCACTTTCAGCGATTCAGCGAGACTAAATCATGCAGTGGACGAAAATGAGTAGTCTCGTGGAGGAACTTCTCACACAAAAAGGAGGCCATCGTATCTCTGCTCCTGATATGTGCGCATTGCTAAAACATTTCATTAGCAACAGAGTTACATTTTCCATTTTAAAACGAATGACTTAAGTTCTTTGAAGAAGGACCATGATTATACACAACACCCATCACACCCAGACCGACTGTGTTTGGGCAACACACACACACACACACACACACACACACACACACACACACACACACACGCACACACACACACACACACCTCACTCTGACTCGAGTGTTTTGACATCAGGAAAAATATCCCATTATTTTTCCTGCTGGTTGTGTCACCCAGAGTCCCAGAGAGGCATTCCTCGGGCACTCAGAATGGGAGAAACCAACGGACCTCTCCTCTGGCTGGAGTCAGCAGGATTCTGGGACAGAGGGAGGCGAAGAATCTCCCTTCTAGCCGCAGTCACAAGGATTCTAGGACGGGGCGAAACGAAGGACCTCTGTGATCCTTTTGCGCCACCGCTCACAGGATGTGCATGGGGTGCACAATGAATTTCTTGGGTATACATGCACAAATTAAATTGATCTCTCTGCTGGCGGTCAGAAGGATTTTGGGAAGGTACGAAACGAAGGATCTCTCTTGCAGGAGTAGTTGGAAGGATTCTGGGACCGGAGGTATAGAAGGATCTCTTTCGTGGCCGCGTTCCGAAGGATTTTGCGTCAGGACGAAGCGAAAGATCTCTCTTTTGACCCTCAGTCCGAAGAATTCTTGGGCTCAGAAACTCCGGAATAATTTTGAAATATGTTTCTTTCTATTTCATATGGAATGGAAGTAATAGACGGGATGCATTGCGACAAGTGGAAAATGAAAAGGCACCAGGGGAGAATAAATAGAAGGAAAAAATATATAAAGACAATATAGAACTAAGGTTAGACTGAAAAGAAGAAAATTATGAAAATAAAGGAAGAAGAATATAAAATAAAATGAGTAAGTCAAAGGAGGAAAAACTATGAAGTACAAATGGAGGCAAATGTTGAAGAAAACTCAAGTTATACAAATGCTAAAAACGGAAGTAGGAAAAAAAAGGAAAGTTAGTAATCAAATAGAGACTCTGACTACAAGTGTTCCTTCACTCGCAAATACAGTAAACTTGGCAAACCTGAGTACATAATTAACGTCATTTTTCTGGAAAGATAAATCATACCTATTTTTCCACAAGTGAATGTACAGATTTCCCCTTTAAAATGTAAAGAAAAAAACTTTTTCGTAAAAAAATAAGTCATCAAAATTTCCTGAGGGGGATAAAATGTAACTATTATTCCCTGAAAAAACAAAATATAACGATTCTTTTCTCCTGAACGAGTAAAATCTAATCAAATCTCCATAAAGATATAAAACCGATATATCAATTCTAAAAACAAAAATTACATTTTCACTTAAAAGAAAAATAAAGGACAGTTTATGGCCAGCCCTTGAGTGGTTCTTGAGAAAAAACCTTTTCGTCGAGATTTTTAACTGTGAAAATATTTGTCATCGGCTCAAGTGGGTGTAGCCACCACAGAAACGCCCTGAATGGGGCTGAGGGTGTTACGTGATACCCCTTCTTCCTACGTCTGGCACTCAACCACAACCTGTTGGGGAGAGTGGGTCGAGGGAGAGCATATCGACACCCGCACCTGTATGCCTAACTTATTTTCCCATCTCTCGCTCCTGTTGATGTGTAGTACCCACAGTACGCTCTATTCCTGCCCTCACCGAATCCTCCATCCATATATACATATATATATATATATATATATATATATATATATATATATATATATATATATATATATATATATACATACATATATTCCTATGAGTCCACGGGGAAACTGAAACACGAAAGATCCCAAATGCACTTTCGTGTAATAATCACATCATCAGGGGAGACACAGGAGAGAAATATAACAGTATATCTTGATCACGCGCAAAATTGTGATCCTTTCCTCCATATATATATATATATATATATATATATATATATATATATACAATGTTGACTGAATACACGATTACATATCAATGAGATGATGCATCAGATAACATGGACTTCTGTGACTGAAGTGCGTATCAACAGGTACCTTTTAATCATTTTCTGGAGGGGTTCGGATCCCGCGACACCCCCTACCAACGGCCGCTAGCAATATGTACAGACAAGACGATGGCGATATCCTTTGTGCAAGTGTGTGTCGCATCACTCCGTACACTCTCCTCACCTAGCGTCCTCTATGGCTGAGAGTAAGGTTAAGCCGACCGTAAAATGAGAGGGAAAGGCGGCACGAAAAGTGTGAATTCCTGGGTAAGGAATCACCCCCCCCCCCCTCTCTCTTTCTCTCTCTCTTTGGGCAGACACCCCCCCACCCTTCCGACCCCAGTCGTGGTCTCAGAAGTCGCCTCTTTCCTCCTCTACCTTCCTGGTGTCCCCCTCATCCCCACTCCCTTTGCTCCACCTCTATCGCCTTCTCAGAGTCAAGTTTCCTCACCTCAAGAGCACCACAAGAAGACTCCTCCGCCTCCTCCTCTTCCGGCCTCCTCGTCTTCCTTCCCCCCCCCCCTCTCTCTCTCTCTCTCTCTCTCTCTCTCTCTCTCTCTCTCTTTCTCTCTCTCTCTCCCCCGGCATTTACCCCCACGTCTCCAGGCCCCTTAAGGGACACACGACCTCTAACTTAAGCACCTTATAACGTTTGAGAAGGGGCGCCAGGGACCCCTAAACGCGGGAAGAAGCGTCGCTGAGACGTACCAGAGATACAACCCCACCAGCTGCTACGTCCTCAGGTCCACCACCTTTCTCTCCTTCTATCCCGACACCTCAAACCCGGATCTTTCTCACACTGTTCACCATAGTTGGGCTGCAATCTTTCTTTCTTTTCATCCTAACGCCTCAGACCCGGATCTATATTATATATATATATATATATATATATATATATATATATATATATATATATATATATATATATATATATATAATCAGTCCTTCCTACAAACGTACACTAGAAATAAAAGACAAAGCTTAATTACTTAATTACTTTCATTCTCGTAACACGCTATAAAGCCAGCACTTAGGGGTCTTCGGACGAGCTTAGGGAAGCGCTTCATTACGAGAGGCTGCTCTCAGGTCATCCTCCGCGAGGTGCCTCCCCCTTCCTCGTGTGGGTGTGGAAGCTGGAAGGAGGGAGGACAGCAGCTGCCGGTCGGGAGGGAGTGGACATAGGAGGTGCTTACGTGAGGCGTTGAAGGATGTGGGAGTTGAAGGGAGAGTGGAAGGGTGGATGTTGCAAAGGGGGTAAGGCACTGGAAAATAGTGAACACAGTGTTGTTAAACGAGAGGCAGATACAAGCTTTTGAAATAACGATAACAACTTATCATAGAAGAGTGTATTACTTCTCAAAACACCATTGGGACAGGACTGGAGCTGTGAGTGTGTATTTATAATAATAATGATAATAATAATAATAATAATAATAATAATAATAATAATAATAATAATAATAATAATAACAATAACAATAGTTTCTACATAATTAACAGCCATTTCCCTCTTTAGTGCGGTGGTGCAAGAAAAAGGCAATGCAATGACCTCCTTGGCTCTCATCCACCCTCAACTGTGGTGCGTAATGTCCCGAAAGCAGAACTCACCATCTCTAACCAAGATTTACAGACAAAATCCGTGGTTTCTCATGACTACTTCATGTACCCAGGCTCAATCCATATAGCAACCCGTACACCACACGGCTCCAATGTGTTCTATACCATGCATGTTTACACCCTCATGAATATTCAAGTCCCGAAGCTTCATACTTCTGTCCTTCCGTCTATCCTTCAATTTTCTTCTCGTTTTTTCCCCATCCCTCTTACTTATCACTCCTGCCACAAAGACCACCTTCTCTATTAGTCTTTCTTCACCCGTGCTATACACAGGCCACCCGTGGTCTACACCTACCATCCGTACTATACACCGACTATCCGGACTCCACACTGATCACCCGTGCTCTAAACCGACTATCCCTTTAATCCTTTGTAAGCTAATGAAACATGGTTCACAGAAACGTTGCACTGGGAGTGAACGTCGGCGTTTCGTTTCTGAAACAAGTGAAGCGCAGTGTGCCCTGCCATGCATAAGCTTCCGCGGATACAAATTGCATGCCACTATTACGTTAATTAGCATATAAATCCACAAAAACACTGAAATCTTAATGAAGGGCATCTTTTTTTATACATGACTTGCAATATGCTAAAGGGATGGATTTAGGATGCGCAAAACACAAATAAATACACACAACACACACACACATACACTGTATATATATATATATATATATATATATATATATATATATATATATATATATATATATATATATATATCATTCATATTTATTTATTCTATCTATTATACTTTGTCGCTGTCTCCCGCGTTAGCGAGGTAGCGCAAGGAAACAGACGTAAGAATGGCCCAACCCACCTACATACACATGTATATATATACACGTCCACACACGCACATATACATACCTATACATTTCAACGTATACATATATTTCATACATATATACACATGTACATAATTCATACTTGCTGCCTTTATTCATTCTCGTCGCCACCCTGCCATACATGAAATGACGACCCCCTCCCCCCGCACGCGCGCGAGGTAGCGCTAGGAAAAGACAGCATAGGCCACATTCGTTCACACTCAGTCTCTAGCTGTCATGTATAATGCACCGAAACCACAGCCCCCTTTCCACATCCAGGCCCCACAAAACTTTCCATGGTTTACCCTAGACGCTTCACATGCCCTGGTTCAACCCACTGACAGTACGTCGACCCCAGTATACCACATCGTTCCAATTCACTCTATTCCTTGCACGCCTTTCACCCTCTTGTATGTTCAGGCAACGATCGTTAAAATCTTTTTCACTCCACCCTTCCACCTCCAATTTGGTCTCCCACTTCTCGTTCCCTCCACCTCTGACATATATATCCTCTTTGTCAATCTTTCCTCACTCATTCTCTCCATGTGACCAAACCATTTTAATACACCCTCTTCTGCTCTCTTAATCACACTCTTTTTATTACCACACATCTCTCTAACACTTTCATTACTTACTCGATCAAACCACCTCACACCACATATTGTCCTCAAACATCTCATTTCCAACACATCCACCCTCCTCCGCACAACCCTATCTATAGCCCAAGCCTCGCAACCATATAATATTGCTGGAACCACTATTCCTTCAAACATACCCATTTTTGCTTTCCGAGATAACGTTCTCACCTTCCACACATTTTCAATGCTCCCAGAGCTTTCGCCCCCTCCCCCACCCTGTGACTCACTTCCGTTCCATGGTTCCCTCCACTGCCAAATCCTTTATATATATATATATATATATATATATATATATATATATATATATATATATATATATATATATATATACATATAAGGGAACCAATAATTAGAAAAAATGTCAATCAAATAGAACTTTGTTCTTATGACTCTATGTTATTAAATATGCTGATCAGTCTGAGACAAAAGAAAAATTATTACTGGACAAAAATTCGGAAACGCAATTCAAATATTTCATTCACAAATAATGTTTGGTTACGACTCCCTTTTTACAATTATAACAATATTAGTGCACAAGCAATGATAACAATAGCCCGGTCCGGGTACAAATTAAATAAATGAGAGAATTTATACAGTTTAAAAGTAAAAAACTCATATTGCTGCTGGGGCACGGCTCTTCTGACATAATTACATTTGTACAAATATGATCATGGTGCTGGTTTCAGTATTGCTTTCGACGTGTGGATCATGCAATATCATGACCGCTTTCATCCCAGACCCGACTACTTGATGAAACGTGGAGAGTACTTCGAGGTGTACATAATTATTTTTTTCTTTTCTTCTCCCAGAGGTAAGGTGACACCTCCCAAGCCGGAAGCATCATGTCACAGGTCAGGGTCACAAGCGGAAATTGTGTACGAGAAGTATAGCGATGAAGGTGATGATGGTGAAAGTAAATGTGATGATGACAGTAATAGTGTTGATGGTCATAGTGATTAAAGTGATGAGGATGATACAGATAATGATGAATTATATGATGCATCGTCTGAGTGTAAGTCTCTCTCTCTCTCTCTCTCTCTCTCTCTCTCTCTCTCTCTCTCTCTCTCTCTCTCTCTCTCTGCATATCTCAAGCGGTGCGCACAACGTGCTAGCTATAATCTAAGACAAAATTGTGTGACAGGTACTCGTAAGTAAATACTTCCTGCCTGCCCTCCCCCACCTCTCTCTCTCTCTCTCTCTCTCTCTCTCTCTCTCTCTCTCTCTCTCTCTCTCTCTCTCTCTTTACTGACCAAAATAACATTCATCACATAATTGGAGAAACATCAGAAACACATCACCCGTTGAGCAATACCCCAGTTCAATTCTGTGAATTTCATTTCACAATATATTGTACACTGGTACTCGGGCTGAGACGACAAACATATATATATATATATATATATATATACATATATATATATATATATATATATATATATATATATATATATATATATATATATATATATATATATATATATATTCAATTGATAACTCCTTTTTTTCTACACATCAATGATTGCCCCACATACTCCAACAGTAATGGTACGATATGGAAAAGTAACCTTCTAAATATCTCTCGTACTTTTAAGCCATAATAGGCTTTAACTTTTGCCAGTGCGTAAAGAGTCCTGGCGCAGATCTGCGGTCATGTTAATGATTTCAAGTATACATGGACTTAAAACACTCGTGATATATGGGAATATATGCTTTTCTAGCCTACATCAAATTATAATCACATGCCTTAGGAATGGTTCTGCCACTATCTAGAATGCCGACTTTTCCCTCTTTTACCAATAATGAAAAACATAAGAGCAAAGTGTTGTATATAAATCTAAAACTGATCAATATAGCCAGATCTGTCGTATAAGAAAATTATCACACGAGTCACTATTATCAGATATATGAAATGAAACAACCAGTCAGAATACAAGAGCTAAAATCTCTGGTATGAGGTAAACTTTATGCGATATTGCAAAGTATTTAATGCTGGATCAATCATATTACTATAGACATAATAATGACAATAATAATAATAATAATAAAAACAGTAATAATAATAATAATAATAATTATAATAATAATAATAATAATAATAATAATAAAAACAATAATAATAATAATAATAATAATAATAATAATAATAATAATAATAATAATAATAATAACGATAATAATATCAATGATAATCATAATAATGATAATAATAACCTTTGAATTTGGAAACATCAATATAACACTGAACTTCACCAATCTTGATTTTCCCCATCAGAATCAAAGCTTATTTATTTTTTATCCTCATTTATTCGCAATTACTATATCCATTTTTTCTTTTATGTGTGTCTATTTTTCAAGGTCTAATTTCCAGGAGGAAATCGATCCTGATTTTACTATCAATATAAAAAAAAAAACAATTTTGTAACAATACAACGTATAATGTCATATATAATATTTTTCTACTCAAATTACATTTCATTAATATATTCCGCCTGCAAATTACACCAAACTTGTCCATTAATCTAAATTCATTTTTATTTGTCTAAAAGATATTCATTTTACAAATTCACATCACAGCCTATTTGTGTATAGTGCCTCCATATCAAGGATATACCTTGTACATTTGTTCTAAAGTTGCGTAGAAATGCCTTTACGAAATTCACGTTTAAATATTGCCTTATACGTTAAACTTCCCTTATCATCTCCCAATGATCGAGGGAATTAGCATATTTCCTTTCTCGAATGCAGTGAAGCTAGATCTCTTTTTTCTCTTCTCAACAAGGATACAATGACCTGGTTTGTCACTGACCTTGAGAAATATAGACTTTCTGTTGCTCCGATGTAGGATAAAACTAAATGACTTTTTCGTTTCCCTTTTCGTACATCTGTACAGAATTTGTTCTCTTCTTTATTTTCTCGCACCAAATATCACACGTGCTGTGACAACTGTGATTCTAGGTCATTTTAAGGTCTAAAGTCAAATGCAAGCACTCTTGATTGGATAATCAAAACAAGATCATCATTAACTCCATGGAAAGAATACAAATATTTTCTACTCATCAACATGTTACAGATAATTTTAATTGAAATCATAAAACATGTTATGTTACCTGTGGATCGCATGAAAAAACATTGGAGCTACGGTACTCAAAATGGTATATATATATATATATATATATATATATATATATATATATATATATATATATATATATATATATATATATATACCGGGAAGAGGAAGCAATCAGATCTAAGTTAATCCTAAAAGTGTTACGTATATGTCGTTCCTAATTACATTAACGATTTAATTTATAAATACAATTAATCAAGGAACAGTGAATACTCGTAATTAGTCTCTCAGTCTTGTTGAAATACGAACTTTTCTAAAGACTGCAGTGAAACGGCTGGGGTCATAGTTAAGAGTATTTGTATACACACATACACACATACTCTGCAATTCTTGTATCTTCTTTTCAGAGAGAGAGAGAGAGAGAGAGAGAGAGAGAGAGAGAGAGAGAGAGAGAGAGAGAGAGAGAGAGAGAGAGAGAGAATTTGGATGAATGTTGGGACAAAAAAGAAAAAAAAATACGTAAACACTGACAGCAGGACAGGATATCTAACTGAAGAATACTCGTAATGTACAAAGCAGATAAAAAGAGAACGTGAACACGGAATAGATTATGTCTCTACAGCTTTACCGATGTAACTTAGCTCTCTTGAAACCTGTAATTCAGCAGGATTTGCACCGTGCACCGACAGAACTATAAATTTGTCTGCATTATTCTTTTTTCATTCTTTTTGCTTTTAACTGTTTCAGTTCATTTTGTTGCATATCATCCCCGAGCTTCTGAAAACTCTCATTCTGAACAGGTTTTCTCGTTAAATGAAGGAATAAAAAAAAAAAAAAACTGATATCGACAACTGTCCTTTCGAGGCTATTTGTGATAGCGGAAGATATCAGAAATATAGAGATTAGTGTGGTAGAAAAAAGAAAACAAGCAGATGATAACAATCTCTATTTCTATTGCTGAACACCAGTTGGTAGCCATTTGTCATCTTGGAACCTCACCCTTGAGAAGAATTCGTCCAAAGTATCTTGTGTTGAAGGAACACCCCCAGAAATATTTTATTCTTCGGAAGACAATTCGCAGGGTATTTGCTCGGGGGGGAACTCTATATGTCCATTCATGTGACAAACAGATATGTGTTAACAGCTCATATCTATGTTCTCTAGTCGAACAGTAGATGTGAAGACTTTTACTTACATACTGCATCCATGGAGATCTATCATTTCAATACTCATTCAAGCAGAAGGCAATATTTCGCCACCCTCAGTCAGTACACGGGTCCAACGTCCCTTCCCTCTGCTTGATATAACTGTGACGCTGTCTGACACAGCTTCCATGAAGACTTCTTACTTATTCCACCAGAAAACAATATTACGTTGCGCTCACTGAGTGTGTGGACTCCAGTGATGGTTTTCAGTCCCACCCCTTCAAGTTTACCTCATATAGAATGCACTGGAGAGCGTACCGGCTGCTCCCATGAACGAGATGAGTCCTGGACTTTATGCTGTCATGTACTACTCTGTCCCTTACATGACAGGACCTTTATACACAGTGGGAGTGTGTGTGGTCTTGAAATTTTTTCAACACCTGAAAAGAGAGTGTTCAAAGATTTTTCGATTGGCAGGTTAGCTTTAAGCTGACGGCCTTATTGTTCCTAGCAGATGGTGGGGCGAGCCCAAACAACGACACAACCAACCAAACAACCACACAATGCAGTATGTATTCTCCTTCAATCATGGCCACCAAGATATGAATACCGTCGACAATTTAAGCATTAGCTCTATGCACCATATGAATTTATCTCGTTTGGTTAGACTAATACATGACATCTTTAACAATATAGACGTCAAACCCTCCGGGAGACCTGAGTTCCTGGAACAGTGTGTGTCATGGAACAAACTAACAAGATTTATTGGCCTGTTGGCCAAGTGTAGTGAAAGACCTTTTGACCAATGGGTCTCTGAAGTGTTCCTTCTATTACCCGCTTGCGCAGGACCTCATACCATTCTCCTTAAAACCTTAACCTCTGCATCGTCTTCTTACCCACGTAACATTACAATTCTTCCAAGGCAGGGATTTGGATAGAATTTGCATGAAACAGACTGGAATTACTTAGCCTTTTCAATACGTCCTCAACCTATGTTTTCTTAGTCTCCTTAATGCACTGGGGTACCCTTAAGATCTGTCCTCGAAAGGATCATGGATGAAACATGTGCTTGCCATAGGCCAGTTTGAGGTTAAAGCAATTAAAAGAAATAACCACATCCACTTGAGAAACGTTAGCTGAAGATGTGGGCTCAAAAACAATGCTAATATCTTCTTATCTCAGCTTTCGTGAACGTTTGTTTCAAGACGCTAAGCAAATAGCTTAATTTCATGCAAAGGTAAGATTTCAGGGTCAATGGGGTAGATAAAGCTAAACTTATAACTGAGTATCAACACCATAACAACAAGTGAAATGCATAAAATGTAAAAAAAAATTCTAAAACCTATTTACACGATATATATATATATATATATATATATATATATATATATATATATATATATATATATATATATATATATATATAAGTGAATAAAAAATTATGGAGTGCTGGACTGAAATGAGAGAAAAACGGTAAACTAAAAGAGAAAAAAGAAAACGAGGTATTGTTGCACTCTGACCTAAGGACTTTAGAATTACCGAAAATAATAGATTTCAAAGCGAAATCTACCCAAACTGTGCCTGTCAGATCCCAGCGAATATATATTTAGCTTCGAGTCTCAACGCGAAAGAAAAAATTGGGTTCAAACCATTTTCTAAAGTCACTTTAAAGTATTGGAGAGTGCCTTACTGTACCCGCTGGGTAAAGGGGTTGGTGCTGTATCGGCTGGGAAGTAGGGTTGGTACTGATTCCGCTGGGGAGTAGGGTTGATACTGTATCCGCTGGGGAGTGGGGATGGTACTGCATCAGTTGGGGAGTAGGGTTGGCATTGTATCAACTGGCGAGAGGAGTTGGCAGGAACCCATGGACTAGGGTCAAAGGTTGACAGAATCCCACTGACTGGGGTTGAGGGTTGGCAGGAAAATTCCATTATGACCTGGGAATCAGAGGTTGGCAGGGAGCATGATCATTTAACGAATACAGTTCACATCCCACCACAAATGTTACAGGAAAGTCCCTAGTTTGAGATAGAAAAATAAAGATTGTTCAAAAGATGAAATAAAAAATATTGCTCAAAAGATAAAAGAAAGATTCTAGCTTCTCCCACTACACATGATGCCTCTTGAAGCATCGTCACACTCGTCAGTGCCTCTCAAGATGACGCCTGAAGTGTGAGTCTAAAATATTATTCAGTCTGGATATCATCATGATTTAATGGCACACTGTAATACTACTTACGTACCATGGCTTACAATACGCAGCCCCGATAAGCATACTTAACCATCCTGTACTGAGAACATTTGAAAAAAAAAGAAAAAAATCGGTATACTATCATTGTCTTAATTTCACGATTTTTTTTTTTTTAGATTATATAATATTTAATGGAAATATACGGGCGAACTGGTCTCCTGGACGACGGCAACTATCGCTCAAACGACTCCAAGAATGTTCATTTGCAGGTCACAGAGGTAATGCCGAAATCCTTGATGTATGGCATATGAAGATAATGATCCTAGTTTGGATTTAAGCTATCGACGAATGAGCTACATCCAAAGATACATACACGAGTGTATACAAACCTACTCAGCTATATTACATACACACACATACAAAGGCATATGATCATTTAATCAGTTTCATAAACATATCTCAAAGGATTCAGAAGAATTCGTGGATAGTATACTAAAAAAAATTCATGATGATAAATGAAATATACTACGATCATTACAGACTTGGAGGTAAGGGTTTTCGACATAATGATGCGCCTTATCATATGCCCTACAAACAGATTAAATTTAAGTATGCTTTCAGTGATTGTAACCTTACGTCCTGAGAAAAAAATCAGCGATGTATGTTAATCAATATGGAGAAGTTCTCGATGCATTAATAAAATGGAAGATGAGGTCATACATATCTACTAAACTACGAAGTCTGTACAGATGTTTCATCTCTCACACAAAGTGCGAAACAACACACTTGAAAAATATAATTCTTCCGGTTTTTCCAACAGCTTTGGAGGTAGTATAAAGACAGCGTAAAAATAGGTACACGATACTCTATCATTAGCAAGAGAATTAGGTTTATTCATATATCATTTATCATTCCACTACATTACGTGTATTTTTGAAATTCTGATTGCATATCCCAAGTGAGTAATATAAACTGTACCTGATGGAAAAGATAGGGAACTGAAAAGCGAAGGAAAGCTGATTAAACTTCATCAAATTTATGAAGATTAAGTGATAAAATACTAAAAAGAAAAAGAACAGGTTATTGTACCCGAGGGTCGAACCGTTGTGCTAAAAGTTCTATCATCGTGGTAAACGATCGTACCGTCGAGGTGAATGATCGTAGCGTCATGTCCAAGGATCGTACTGTCACCATCATGGACCTTATGCTTTGCGTTCAAGGATCGTTATCTTCGTCCTCCAGGACCGTACCGCTGTACTCAAGGATGGTACCGTCCTGCTCAAAGAGTTAAGAATAAACAGGGGATACTGAACACCCTTTTCATTTGCCTTTGCTGTTCATCTTATACATGAAACCCAGTGTTAAAAAACCTCTGACATTCATCTTAGGCATGAAACTCAGTGTTAAAAGGAAAATATAAACAACGAGGTTCCCTTTTTTATGCTCTTACTGAAAAAATGGCCGAGGAAAATATCCTTGGCTTCCACTCTAGGTAGGGAGAACATACATGACGATAAACATTCTTGTGACATACAAGGAAATCAGGCCAGTAGACTGAGCCTTGCTACTTGGCAACTCATACATTATTTTAGTATATATTTTTAACTACGTACTTCTTCCTTCCATTACCTAAATCTTTTAGTATTTCTTCTACTACAGAGTTACCTTTGTTAAATGGAGTTACACAGATCCACAGACACACACCCACATCCGAGATTCAGACGTTTCATATCATATATGCTTACTACTGAATTAAGTTTGTTACTCCCAACTTTAATCATTTATTTATTAGCTGTTCAGTGTCGTTCTCGCCTTAATCATCTCTTTTCACATTTGTTTGTGTATTTTTCTCTTTCATCAAATTTTCTAAAAGGGGATTTTATATATGAAGACAATTTTCTCTACCAGATGCTTAATCAGACTTCAGAAAAAAAGTATGCTAAACATTATAAGAATAATCACTTTTAAGAGCAAATAGGGCAAAAAAGGATATTCTCGAACCCATAAAAATACGACCAGAAAAGCCTTAAAAGACGAGTTATTGACATGGTCAACACATCAATGGACTGGCCATGTCACAAAGCATAATGCAAGCTCCTCGACGGGAAACAAATACATAACCACAAAGAGATCTGTGTTCTTGTGTGTGTGTGTGTGTGTGTGTGTGTGTGTGTGTGTGTGTGTGTGTGTGTGTGTGTGTGTGTGCCCAGTTTTTTGATTAAGCGCTCGAGGATAACTCTGCTGTTTTCCCAGTGTGGTGGGAAGAGTTGGTGATGGACGGGACGGAGAGAGAGAGAGAGAGAGAGAGAGAGAGAGAGAGAGAGAGAGAGAGAGAGAGAGAGAGAGAGAGAGAGAGAGAGAGAGAGAGAGACCAAAACGACAACCATCATGCCATGAAACTGAAATCCTTTTAAGAGAACAGGAAGATTATCAGGAATAACTTCAGCCCGTCTCTACCTGTACCATTTTCGAGTGTCGATAACGTGCCATCATCTGCTGCGTCGCCTGCCGCGGCGAAGGATCTAACTTTTCTATAGAGACGGTCCCTTGGCATACGATCCCTTCTGATGGCGAGGTGAACTCCCGTACAAAGACCCATTTGGGAGGATATTCAACCACTTAAACTACCTCTAAAGTCTTCGAAATAGCAGCGACATTATTCCACTAATATTTCTCCGGCAGATGAGGCAGTGCACGGCAGTCTCTGTCCGAGACGAAGGCGCGCATTATTTTCTGATTATACAACTTTCGGAATCCAATGACATTCAGCGTCGATTTCATTAAGCAACTCCAGATCATTTGCAAGTGAAGCCAGAGACGGTATAAGTTAATTTATCGCGCACCAAGATGCTGACGTCCCGTGCTGACAGCGGCGAGGGAAGTATGCGTGCGTCCGTGCGTGCGTGCGTGTGTGTGCGTGTGTTGCGTGTTACATGTCCTTATGCAAGAGGCACTGCGCTAACGCCTGGCGGATATTACAGGAATTTCAATTTTAAATTTTCTTACTTTGGGACGATGGGAAGGTCTTCTTCCATCTCTCGGACCTGCGGTTAAGCAACGATGTTACTGCTGTATTTCCTGGTCCTCAAAACTTGGTATCATTTCCTCATCCATCTCGATACGTACTACGTGCAACGACTGTGATCGGCATGTATGACGATCTTTAATTGCGAGTGTAACGGATGTCTCCGGCAAGTATGATTATCATTCCACATTCAGTAATGAGGGAGTATCTAATGTAAACAGGGAATCCAAATTATGTGATTTCTTGGCTGAAATTGCACAGTGAATCATCAATAAAATCACCTTCGAATCACGAGTGTATTGATTACTGACGCTACCTCGCTACAGCAGGAAATATATCTAGATACAGATAAATAGATATATAAATGAATTTGTTAATAGATATTACACCAAACTCTAACTTCAGTATAATACTGTAGCATCAAGGCGAACAGCAGCAGTAAGTCAGTCTCTTCTAATCCATTATTATCGAGGATCTAATCCTGTTCTCTCTAACGCTTTGCTGTTTCATGTGCGAGTTCCCATGGCATTATTCATGAAGAACAGTGAATTTAAGATGTCCCGACGGAATATAATTCTCTATGTAATTATCATTGTAAGCTCAAGGCAACACTACGGTTATGAGCTAATTAGATGATTATCTCTCTCTCTCTCTCTCTCTCTCTCTCTCTCTCTCTCTCTCTCTCTCTCTCTCTCTCTCTCTCAAAAAGAAGAAAAAGATGAAAAAATGAAAACGGGCATTATTACAGCTGAATCCAAATGGGCGAAAATTCTTTAGTGATACAAGTTTGGTCATTGCATACGTTACTGGGAATTAAAGAACATTCTTGCTTGAACTTAACACAGAGAATATGCAAATGATCTTTGAGATACACTGCTACGGAAAGTTATGTTGTTAGCAGTTACTCTCTGTATTCAAACTGTGAATTAGATATAGAGGCCTATATTGACGCGTCTCTCTCTCTCTCTCTCTCTCTCTCTCTCTCTCTCTCTCTCTCTCTCTCTCTCTCTCTCTCTCTCTCTCTCTCTCTCCAACCCTCTGTCATGAAATGGATCTATACAATAGGTATTTAAAAATCCTTCAAATCAAATATGAGCATATCAATTTATCTTTTTCAAAACACTCTCATGACTTAAAACCAAAGATGATTCAAATGTTACATTTCAAAAAAATTATGACACAGTGAAGATATAAAGAAGTAGAATTATTGATAACATAGATAGTGAATGTCAGATGATGGCAGTTTGCCTAATGACGCTGTCAAAGATGAATGATGTAGAATAATGAAGGCAAAGTGGAATGGGAGAAAGATCCTTGTCTTTATCACAGCTCCTGTCATAGTGTTTCCCACCTTTCTTTAAATATTCTATAAAATATGCGAGCCGAGGAGGTTTTTAAATTATAGCTTGCATTATCTTTCACTGTGACATAGTCATGATAAGCCATAGATGAAGAGACTTAAGTGGGTACTTTTGACAATGATATTTCTACGCCTTTTATAATATATTTTTCCCCCAAACACTGACGACATTCGTAAGATGTAATCTCGCTCAAAATAATTTCAGTAATTTTCTTCAATACAGATTACACCTTGAAGGGTCATACAGCTGCTAATTACCTAAATGTCCTGAAGGTTTAATATCAGAGTTCAGAAGGAGGGATTAAGTCCAGCGTTCTTGCACTTCAACTCTGGAGGTGTCTTTCTTATTCTCGTATCTTATATACTTTTCTTTCGTCCTTATCTTTAGATATCTATGTGTAAATAACATGAGACGTCACATCACATTTTCATTGCTGTAAGATTCTTGCGATACCATTTTTTGTGACAAACTTTTCATCATGCGTGTTACTTCCTTCTTAATTGTAGGCCTTAGAACCTTCCATTATTGCTCTTGATTCCCCACGAAACGGTGTTAAGTCCCTCCAACGTGCTGTCAACTCCCTCCAAAGCAGTATCAGTGTTCTCGAAAACGTTCTATACTCGCTACAAAACAATGTCAACTCCCTCTAAAACGGTGTAACTCTATCTAAGACGCTGTCAGCCCCCTCTAAACGCTGTAACCTCCCTTCAAGACGCTGTCAACTCTCTCCGAATCGCTCTAAGCTCTTCCAAACCGTTCCTCACCCTCCAAAAACGTTGTCAACTCCTTCCAAGTCGCCGTGGATCTCCCTTTTGCCAACAGATGGTTCTGGATTTAGAGAAGACGAACAAATCTCATGCCCTCCTCCAAACCAGCAATTTAGCCAATTACCTAAATCTCTCTTAACCTTTGATCCTCTCCCTTTAAAAGCTAATATTTAGCCGTCCTACTCGCAAAATACTCAACAAACTAATGATCTCCGAGGAGGAACAAACAGCGAATTAATATATGCCTTTGAGGGGAAGGCTTTTGCTCTAATTTGCTGGGGGTGGGAGTTTAAAGGAGTGTGGAGAAAGGATCCACTCCAGTTTGCGCCACACGGCAACCCTAGACTCAGCATGGAAGGGAAAGTTTGCCATGGTTTGAGGCAATGTAAACAGGGAGCTGTGATTGATAGCGACGCAGAGTCCCGAGAGTAAACAGAGAAGATGAAGAAATAAACAGATGAGAACATAAGAAAAGTGAGGACAAATGTTGCTTCCTCTGTTGACGTATAAGCAAGTGTGTGTGTGTGTGTGTGTGTGTGTGTGTGTGTGTGTGTGTGTGTGTGTGTGTGCAGTGACGCTACCGATTTCCGCCCGTAAATGGAAACTGCGAGAGTAAGAAGTTATTTTCGACAATAATGTATCGTCTTCAGCGGACGAACCTTCCCTGCCATACAGAATATAATGCTATAGAAGGTAATGCTGGCACAGAGAGTATAATGCGTTGAAGGTAATGCTGTCACTGTGAGTATAATGTTGCCATAAAGAGCTCAATCTTCAAGAAGGTTATGCTGCCATGGGGAGCATAATGCTGTAGAAGGTAATGCCGCTCAAGGGAGTTATGCTGTCAAATGCGTTTGAGTGACCTATAAAGGAATATTCTCATATAATCCCAAGTTCTTATTTCAGGAATGGGAACATTGTTCCACTTTACTGTTATAGTTAGTGAGCGCCAAGCGGCGTCTAGCGCTTACGACACAAAAATGGTCCCTCTGGGAGGGAGAATGTATCCAATGCTTTTTTATCTGTTTTTGTTTTCGTTTGGGAAGATTCTTGCACATTTCTTTCAAACTGTCTTTTTTCTGAGATTTTTTAGAAAGATATCATTGACTGTAGATGCTATGAAAGCTGTTTGAATAAGGTTAATATTCTTTGAAATGTAATATTGTACGGAGGATTGAAATGCTTAATAAATTAGTAATTTGAAAAGTAAACTTCATTCGCTTCAGAAATATCTAAATCATAATTATAAAATACAATCATTAAAGAGTAATTTCACATGAATCCTGTCTAGTCTTATTATTAGAGGGAAAGACTATAAGTTAGAGAAAATTAAAAGTATACCATCAATCAAGCTATAAGAACATATGTGCTTTAAGAGCAATCAAGCCTGAGCGTCAGTCATGGTCCAATAGCAATCATGGATATATGAAATTTTAAAAGCAGTCAAGCGATTAAAGTAGTCAAACTTTAACAGCAGTCAAGCTTTAAGATCACTCAAGCCTTAACAGCAGTCAAGCTTTAACAGCAGCCAGGCTTTAACAACAGCATGTCTTTAACAACAGTCGACCTCTGAGAGTAATTAGTCTGTAGCACCTATGAAATTACTGACGAAGTGCATGAACCTCAAAAATATACATGGGATTTTGAGTTGAAAGCGAGAGAGAACAATTGAGAAGGAAGGGGCCAAGGCCTTCGACCGGCTGTGTTCAGCCAGCTGTGTTGGACTAGCTGTGTTGGAACAGTTGTGTTGAGCTAGCTGTGTGTCGGACCAACTGTGCCGGACCAGCTGTGTTGGATCATCTGTGTTGGACCAATTATTTCGAACCATCGGTTGATTGTAATGTACAATACCGAGATAACGTGATGACACTGAACTAGCTGGTCCTAGTGGTACTCATCTCCGAGCTATTTGTACACACACACACACAAGGCTGAAATCGGGTAAAATGCTGAAATCATAATCCAAGGTATTTGCCAGTTTCTCACACTTAGTTAACTTGACTATGCTAGCAATGCTAACAGTGGATTCATTACATATTTGTTTTAGCCACTATATGTGAGGAAAAAATGTGATTTTCCGACTCAGGGCTCTTCCCAGTGGTTTTCCAGAGGTAAAAAGGAAAAAATTCATATGGGAGAAAGATGCTTCATATGGGAGAACGATGCTTCTTTCTTATTTTCAGGACCCTTTACGGTGAACTTCCACTGGTGCACAGGTAGTATCTGCGTAAGTACTGAGTCAAGTATGACACTAAACATAGACAAGGCTCTGCCGTTTGCTATTATCTCAACAAGAATTTGATTTTGACATTCCTATCTGTCTGTGTTTGTAGCTACTGTTCTAAGGTGCCTCTGTATAAACTTGAATATCTTTTTATTCATCATTATCGTGTCATAATAAGGTTCACTCGATGGAGTTATTAGAAATGGATGAATTTTTCGAGAATCTGTCTGTATTATTTCATTCTTTACAAACGCCACGACAAAACTTAAATATGCAGTAACAGCACTTCACAGAGCAGTGATAGGGAATGATGTTACAAAGTAATGCTGCAGAGAGATGCCTTTAGAACGATGATCATTACGGAGAGTAATGCTTCAGAAAAACTATGCTGCCGGAGAGAGCAACGCTGAAAGATGATGCTGGGGAGAATGATACTGCCAATATTTTCTTTATCTCTTTAGGAAGTTTTGTTTCTAACATCTTTTTCTAAGTTCTCTGTTATCCTCCCTCTTAACACTCTCTGCACTTTATTGTCCCTTCTTTTTTGTCCATTTTCTTTTTCTTTAGGATTCTCTCTCTCTCTCTCTCTCTCTCTCTCTCTCTCTCTCTCTCTCTCTCTCTCTCTCTCTCTCTCTCTCTCTCTCTCATGTGAGGGAGTGAGTGAGGCAGCAGACGCTGAAAAGTGGAGGCAGGCGGCAGTAGGTAATGATGATGGTGTTAGTCTCTGGCACTGGACAACACTGGGTATCACTGAGTCACACTTATGTTAGTGGGTTGCGAAGGAGGAAGTGGGATGGTGTAGTGGATATGCAAGGTGGAGTGTGTGTGTGTGTGTGTGTGTGTGTGTGTGTGTGTGTGTGTGTGTGTGTGACACCTCCAGGCGCACACAGACTTACAGCTGAATGGCTAGATTAGCAAGAGGACCAGATTAGTTTGCGAATTCTCCTGTTTGCAGACACGGTGAGAGAGAGAGAGAGAGAGAGAGAGAGAGAGAGAGAGAGAGAGAGAGAGAGAGAGAGAGAGAGAGAGAGAGAGAGAGAGAGAGAGAGAGAGAGAGAGAGAATCTGGAAGACCAAATTATGGCAAGGCGGATCAATGCCCAGTTCTGGAATGGTTCCAGACATATCTGGAGGTCGGCCATTATTATACTAAGAATACTCATTCCAGAGCCTCTCTGAGTGCCGTCCTCGTGAGAGGTAACTGATGAAACATAACAATAATACAGAGATGGAAAGCAAGTTTGTAAATCGTCTTATGCAAATACATCCGGAAAATTGGAAGGCTGAAAATAAATAACCAAGACAGACACAATGACAATTTTTTTTCCTTTCTTTTTTTTTCTTAAGACGTCCAGTCTCCTGGGCGTCGTTCCAGCCACCCGTCTGGACCACAAGACGAAAAGAGAAAACTCTTGAATAAGAGAGAAGCAGAACTCCTGGGGATTGCTTGCTGAGTCAGTCAGTGCCGGCCGATGGAAAGCAGACCAGATGATGTGCTGCAAGGGTGAGGCTGGTCTAGATGAGGAACTGTTGGCTGGTCTGGGGCGAGTAGTAGTAGTAGTAGTAGTAGTAGTAGTAGTAGTAGTAGTAGTAGTAGTAGTAGCAGTAGTAGTAGTAGTAGTAGTAGTAGTAGTAGTAGTAGTAGAAGTAGTAGTAAGAGCATTACTGAACGAACTAGAAATACCTCGGTAGAGGAAAATAAGAATAAGTAATCTTTTAGACAACAAAAGAAGCAGAGTTGCCGTAATATTAACAGAGTTACGGATGGGGACGAGTGCTGAGACTCCAACAACTGCGAACTCTGGAGGAACACCTGAACAGACTAGCGCTGCGTTTAAATGGGTGGCCTTGTGATTTATTCGAGTGTGTGTATGCGTTATTACCTATTGGTGAATACTGGGAGGGAACTTTACACTCGTGGAGTCCCATTCATATGTGTGTATATGTGTATCAAACTGTATAAGCGAGGTAATCTATCTTTACAGAGTCACTGTAGGATCTACCTAGACGATAAAACAAAAGAGAGTTTCAAGGGAAGAAGAAGTTGAATTCAACTATTTTCTTTGCAACCACATACCACATTTACCTTCTCACTTTCCATCTTTCCTTCGCTAGGAGGTTGATACATGAGGTACCACTTTATGATTCTGTTACTGTAAACCAACAGCGTCATTTTACCAGTCGATGAAACGATTAGAACTCAATGTACGACCATACGAACCTTCAACACGATACTCGTGCGCCTAATGAACACGACGGTACGACCAATACGTATGATGGACTGCTGTTTGAATTGACCCACGTATAAATAACCATTACACATATGACCTCCACACATACAAATAACCATTACACATATGACCTCCACACATACAAATAACCATTACACATATGACCTCCACACATACAAATAACCATTACACATATGACCTCCACACATACAAATAACCATTACACATATGACCTCCACACATACAAATAACCATTACACATATGACCTCCACACATACAAATAACCATTACACATATGACCTCCACACATACAAATAACCATTACACATATGACCTCCACACATACAAATAACCATCACACATACTACCCCACCAGGACGGGCAGGGCAAGGCGTAGTTCGCCCTCCTCCTCCTTCTCCATCATCCCTGCCTGTGAGGAAGGTGTTGACGGGCAGTGAGTGAGTGAGTGGGCCCGTGTCCATCGCTTCCCTCCCTCTCCGGCGTGTGTTCCAGCTGATAATAACCAAGCGGCAGCTCAAGCCGACATCCGATACGAGCAGCTTCCAGCTGTGTGCACCGTCATGCTGCACGCCCAAGGAGGATTAGCTAGTCTGGGTTTGGCTAATCCCACGAAGCTGGACAGTTTAAGTAACCCTTTGACAGTTCTACCGGGGATTTGAACTCTGAACTCTCGATTGCCGCGGGAGTTCAGTGACCACTGTGCCAGGGTTGCAAATGAATTTTGATATCGATTAGTGCCAAGTCATACATATCGAGAATTACGCGTAATAATCTCTGGAGACATAATCCAAGTAAGCAATGCAGAGCAGTGAAAGACTGGGCACACTAAATCATTGGACTCACACGTAGTTCAGTCGACCTCACGTTTCACTATTTCACCGTTTGTTCCCAAATGACGTCCTCTACTCCCTTGATCTTCTTTGTGAACATTATTCCTCCTTTCCTTCTGCCACCAAAGTTTTCTTTCATCCATCCCCTTCCCTCCCTTGTTTATCCATTTTTTGAACTCCCTTCAGCAACTTATTCCTCTCTCTCTCTCTCTCTCTCTCTCTCTCTCTCTCTCTCTCTCTCTCTCTCTCTCTCTCTCTCTCTCCGGTTTACATTCCGCACCTCTCGCCTCCCTCTCACTTACTTGTGGCGCTCAGATCCCTCTCCGCAGCGCTCTACATCCTCCACTTCATGTCTTGTTAATTACTACTCGAGGATCATCACGTGTCTCCCTTCTACCCTCCAATTCCTCTTCTTGCCTCTCACCCCAAACCCAGTCTCTCCCCCATTTCCCCTACTGCTCTTCTTCCTCTCTCTTTCTACATTCGTCAGGATCCATCCTTAACTCGCTCTCCATCCTCCTTCACACCATCTCCAACTACACTTTCAATCCAGACGCTGAGGAAGGGGAGAAGAAGGAGGAAGAAAACCAGTCGCCAAGCAAGTCAAGAGCTGCCGGAGTGTTGACCAGAGCTCAGGCCTTATGTCTCTGCATTATTGGGCAGGCTTGGAACAAAACATGCTTCCTCCATCCTCAGTTTTTCTTCCTTATGTTTGGGACTCTGTTTATTTTTCTGTTTTAAATTTCTTTTTCTTTTTCCTTTTATTCTGTTCACAGTTTTTACTCGCTGTTTGTCAAAGTTGGCAGTTCAAAATATTCACATTATCCACAATCAAATAAATAAATAAATAATTAATAAATAAATATATATATATATATATATATATATATATATATATATATATATATATATATATATATATATATATATATCCTTCCTCGTTCAAACACCAATTGTTCTTCCACCGTGATCGTAGTCTTTCAGATGCTTGTTCACCGTTCGCCACAAAATGGACAAGCGAGATAGGAGATTATTGTCACAACACTCAACAGCGCCACCCAATATCCTCCACCAACACTCACCAGCAACACCCGGCGTGTAGCACAACACTTGAAAACATCGGCCGCTCTCTAGTATTCCAGAGCAGAGCAAATCCATCGCCTTGTAATAACGGACAATCTATCTTTATCCATCGCCATCTCCCAATACCTTAGCAAAGCGGTTTATATATTGGATTTCCTCCACGTACCTCTCGCCTTGAGGAGGTCCATATATACATTTCTATACCTGTAGAGAACTACCTCGTCGACATTCTTCCTTGTTCTAAAAGACCAGGTGTCGGTACAGCCACAATCCTTAGTTTCTTTACACCACCCCTTGGGTGGAAGGGAATCGAAGCCAAGGTTTGGGAAAAGCCAGACGGGTGCTTCGTGTCGTCGTTAAAAAATAATTATTACAAGACCATTATAACTCTGAGAACACAGGTCATAATGGCAATGTCTTTCTTCATATTTCATATTCGTGTGTGTGTGTGTGTGTGTGTGTGTGTGTGTGTGTGTGTGTGTGTGTGTGCCATCATAATAAAAACTATCTTTACTATCATCCTAACTGTAACTGCTCCCTGATGACATACTTTTCAAGCTTTCGCTGTCTCCACTAATCACAAAAGCCCACTATACTTCCAATTTATACTGTTTCTCTTAATCTATCCCGTATTTCCCCCTCCATTCACATTCTTTCATCCTCACCTATCCACTGAGCCTTTCCCCGAGTCTACTACACCCATAATATTTCTTATGGAATACCGATGATATTCTCTCTCTCTCTCTCTCTCTCTCTCTCTCTCTCTCTCTCTCTCTCTCTCTCTCTCTCTCTCATCAGTCAGACACCCAGTCATTTCTATTCAGCAATCTCACGAGAAACCTGTTCACGTCAGTGACACGAGAGGAACAGGCAATAACAGACGGAAACTGTCCACCTGCTTCTTCGTTCAGGCCCCGCATCATATGAGGGTCATACGACTGAGCGATTCTCCCCGGTCTCTCGACTCCCACGTCTGCTTCAGAGATTCTGCGCCTCTCTAACCACTTGAGCACGATGGTGCGATCTTCGAACCAACTACCTGAGCAAGATGGTACGGTCATTGAGCACGATAATACCACCCTTCAGCACAACGACGCGACTCCGTGAGTACGATGGCACGATCCTAGAGCACGGCAGGATAGACACTTGGTTAATACGATGACCTAGCCTTTGAACAAGTCAGAGGCCAGGTAGTCGTAGACCCAAGGGCATCATCGTCCTCAACAGTTTAAGTGACAGAGGCTGACGAGAGAATCTAGGTGTCACATTCCTTGACATCATAACGACATTGTAGTGTGATAATGACAGTATTTAGAAGCAAGACTCACTAACAACCTCCAAAAACCCATGACATACAAGGAAAACAACAGCAAAAAAATCGGCAAGACCCCCCACCCCCCCTCTAGATATCCTACAACAACAACAATAACACTCGAAAACAACAACAATCCAATAACAAACCCAATACACCATAACCCCCACAATAACAATATCCGACATGAACACCCAATAAGCCCCAACAGCTCTGAGTACCATCATCTTCAGCCCGAGGCTACAGGAGCCTCCTTGGAGACATCTAGGAATCCCTCCCACTCACCATAACATCGCCCCCAACTGAGTCGCTGGATGATGATGGGTTCAGGTGTCTTGACCAACAGCTGAAGGACATCTGAACACCCTGAGGATGCCTTGCTGCTTGAGCCAAGTGGAAGCAATATTGGTGGGATCCCCTTTAGCTCCTCATAAGATGTTATTTCTAAGATTTGATTCGCTGCAGTGTAAATATGACCACCTTGGAAAGCTTCGAGTGAAAGTTTGTACCATCAGCACGTCAGGCACGAGAGAGTCAAACGCAATGTCGGAGGAATATTTCGAAGAATTCTCTACACATAGTATTTCTTTTCATTTTTTTTTTTTTTTATAATGGCGGCTTGGAGTGCAACTGAGTACATGCAAGTGTGGGCATTGGGTCCAGAGTACTCGGAAGTGTGGTGTTGGAGTCCATGGAATTGTGGGGCTGGTTCCAGAGTATATGGAGGTGTGGGGTCTGACGTCCAGCTCAGAACATGAAAGTGTAGGGCTGCGCTCCGAGTAGACAGACATGAGGCTGTCGCTGTATTTAGAAAATATAGTGTGGAGGCAACTGAGTTCTACACTATGGCTGCCTAAGAGGAAAACAAGATTCATGGAATAAAACAGTGTCCACTATATGCCTCTTAATTCTTGAAGTATGTAATCCTAGATAATAAGACCAATATTTCCCTTATAATTACTGAACTGTGTGTCTCTAGTTAAAGCGATCATAATGTATCCACAGTTCCTGTATTTTCTATGTATCACACGTGACTTTGATCATCGTATTTGTCTCCAGTTTCTATAATTACTATGCAGTTTCAGTATACAGTGAATGTGAGGAAGGAAAGTATGAGGGTAAAAGAACGACATGTAGTACGTGAAGAAGGGAAGGAAAGGAAAGAGATGGAGACGAGTGGAATACTGATGGAAGGAGGGAAGTAAGAGGGGTAGAGTAATGCGTAGGGAGAAGGGGATTACAGGATAGGAATGAAATGAAAAAAAAGGGAAAGATAGAAATGAAGGTATACATGGAGGGAGAAAAAGGAGGGAATTCAAGGAGAAATGACAGGGTAAGTTAAGGAAGATGAAATAAAGAATGACAGAAAGGAAAGATGGGAGGTGAGGGAGTAAAGAGAAGTAGATAAATAAGAGGATGAAAGGACGAAAAGAATGAGAAGCATACAGAGAGGCAAGGAGAGATGGTGAGAGCAAAAGAGAGAGAGTGAGAGAGGTGAGGTCTGATCGAAAGAGGCATGAGGTAGGTGTGGGAGACGAGGATCGAGTCAACAGATCCTCTGGTTATGGGTCTCACTGAGGTTCTTCAGGATGGGGGAGCGAGTCTGTGTGTGCGTGTGTTTGCTGATGTAGTCTATGTACTAAGGAAGCCAGGAGAGCTCTGTTGTCTCCAAGTCTGCTGTGTGCTCTGTAACGCCTGCTGATAAATCGTTCGCATTGCAGGGAGGCGTGCGCGTGTGTTGTCTGGTAACGAATACGTGTTGTACTTAGGTGTGTACAAGGCGATAATCATGAGAGGGAGACGGCCGCAGAGGTTTGCGTGTTGGGATTTTCACTTGTGAGTCGTTTGTTGCTGGGGTTAGCGTGGGTAGTAGGGTCTTGGTGTCGTTGCTATGACTGCAGGGTTATGGGCATAAAAAATATTCTTCCTCGTGTACGACCGGAGTTGTGAGACTCACGCAGCTTTAAGTTGCTTCTCTTGGCTCATGAGATCCTGTAGCCTACCCTGCCCTTCCTCTTCCTAAAAGAGGCTCAGTTTCTTGTTTTGGCTCAGGAGGTCTGTTCCTCACTCCTTTCCATCTTTTCTTTTTTCATTCTGTTACCCGCCACTTACTCCTTGCGTTCTCCTCCAGCAGGGGATGCCTCAAATAGGATGAAGACCTCTATTGTTCCTATGTACCTCACCATCTTCAGTATTCCCCTTCTCCACTCTTCCTCAACCTATTCTCTCCATCATTTGCAAGTTACTATCTCTTAACTATCTGTATTATGTATAACTTTTACCACTTTATTCTGTGAGTTTCTGATGTCCTCCACAATCACAAACAGCCTCGAAAAGGACCCTAAAAGACTGTTTCTGCTTGAATTCCTTTGTGTGTTCCTTCATATCTCTTCCTCTATTCCTTCCCCTTCCACCTCTACAAAGCCTTTCACCCCCGTCTCAATCCTCTCTCTTCCCCTCACCCCCAACCCTAGATTACCACCCAGCTTCGGGGATATGAGTCAAGCATGGCGGCCTAAACACGTCATGGAGTTATGATACCCCCGCACGAAGCACGGAGCGTAATTAGTCCGAATGCACGACTGGGCAAAGCTTGTGTGACGCCTTGGCCCAAACCTGCGTGTGTTTGCTTAATACACCTGCCTCCCACAGGGTCATATAAGGTCAAGGACGCGAATTCTTTATGGCAGGGACTAGTGGATGGGGAGCTTCTTCTTCTTCTTCTTCTTCTTCTTCTTCTTCTTCTCTCTCTCTCTCTCTCTCTCTCTCTCTCTCTCTCTCTCTCTCTCTCTCTCTCTCTCTCTCTCTCTCTCTCTCTCTTACATTACAGGTAGATTGCGTCGTAGGTGCATTCTCTGTCTCTATCTCGAATCCTGGGAACGCTAGTCATCTCGCACCCAACCCAAGTGTTTAACTCGGGGTTTGTCGATAGATGGGCACAAGGCTTAGGGTAGGCTGTGTGTGTTTGTACATACGTATATGCATTACATATACATATATATATATATATATATATATATATATATATATATGAACATAAGGTTAGGAGACGGGGCAAATCGAACGTAATGTTCTCTCCGTAACACAAATGATCATAAACACTAATCACACACACACACACACACACACACAATGCCACCACACGCTCCAGCAAATACAAAGACATGGGACATTCCTTGAATCACTACCCATGTCAACTTTCACAACTACAATGCGTTTCCAGAAAATCTCTTTTTAACTTAAGAGGCATTAACTTTTGAAACGAAAAGACTTCACAACATGCTTTTCAGCACTCGGTATAGCTCTGGTGGTAGAAAATTCACACACACACACACACACACACACACACACATATATATATATATATATATATATATATATATATATATATATATATATATATATATATATATATATCACTAAAATATTTCTTTTTCTCAAGAACTTACAAAGAAACAGCACAACAGTACGACCCTTTAGCACCACGGTACGCCCCTTGTTCATGACGGAAAGATCCTTGAGTGGGACGGTTAGCCCCTTGATTGCCACGGTACAACTCGAACAGGACGTTACGACTCGAGCACGATCTGTACGAGACTTTTGTTCAGCAAACCCCTAAAATCGAGGGAGATAAAGTCAATTTGGACACAACTCTAACGGAAATTTATATGAA